>NW_010556887.1:0-53444 GCF_000687285.1 Phaethon lepturus
ATATATATAAAGGAATTTGCTTCCTTTAATGTCAGTTGTAAAATTCCCATTGCTTCGGTCAGTTCTTGTTTTCCTTTGTGTTATGGAAGATATAGACTGATCCACACCGTTGGTAAGAGCGCATTGGTAATAAATACAGTTGCATTTGACTTAAAACACATGAGTTTGGCATCACCGTTAAAGTCACTGGTACTTTTAAGTCAGGTATATCCTAATTCACATTCCAGTAAAGTCATCCAGCACAGTCCCATATACGTCAGCAGGCCTGGAACTGGCTCTCTGCTAAAAGGAACAAATACAGTGTGCCATGTAGTAAAAATGTTCAACTTTTCAAAAATCCTGGTTCTACATCCTCAAGCCTTCCTCACATACTAACATCAACCTCCGACCTTAGTGACCCTAAAAACTCAGCTCTCCAGAGTGTAGCTTACTTGGTAATAGCAAATGCCTTTTAGACAACATCCTGTTCCTCCCAGTGTATTATTCTTGACACACATGCAGATGGTTTTAATCAAAATAACAAGTTCTTAAATTAGGGTATTTGGTTTTAATTCCCTGAGTCACAGTGGAGTTGCTGAATCTGCATGGTGGTAAATTCCGGAGTGATTTTTGATTATGTCTGTAAAAGAATTTCATCTGAAGGTCCTAGCTCATCAGCTGATTGGGAAGTCCCAGCTGCAGTGGTACATGCAAGGAATAGCAAAAGGTACTTAAATAATAAAGCGTTTTTCTCCTGATACTACCATGTGATATTAATGGAAAATAGAAACTCTTTATTTCTCAGTCATCTTTGAGGAGACATCTCAGTGACAGGAGGGAAATGTCTCCTCCAAGTAGATCATAATCCACTGAATTCTTTGTGAGAGGAAACATGTCTGTCTTCAAATGGATTCTAATGTAGTCTCTAGGGGAGGAATAATTAAGTTTTTTCTAGTTGATATTCATGGAAGCAAATTATTTTATTATACAGTTTCAGCACCAGGAGCATCCTTATGTGATACGAGGTCTGAGACAGCTCCACTGACACATTTCTGAAAACAGCTAGAAAACTATCACATTACTCTGGAAGCAAAGTAGGAAAACTTGTACAAAAAATTACCGAGGGAAAGTAGTAAAGCATTTTGGAGGAGGCTCTGAGACTTCATCAAAACATTTTTTTTTGCCTTTTCCATTCCTGATACACTGAGCTTCTTAGGTTAGCATGCAAAATCAAGACTACAGTTTTTAGTGCGGTGGTGTCAAGAAAGTATTATGTACTTTTCAGATACAGGGATAAGTTTATATTTTCCTGTACAGAGCAGAACACATACCTTTTCATCCTAATCTGTAATCTTCTTACCTTGAGCGTGACTACCATAAATGCTCTGTAATACAGGGTGGCCTGAAGATGCCCTCTTCCTGGTAAATCATGACCCAAATGAAATGCGTTTGAGTACATTCCCTGCCCCAGCTTCCGCCGAGCCATCTGGCTGCACTGATAAGTGTTTCAGATTGTGGCAAAGCATGAGATCTGCCAGGCATCCTCAAGTTGGTGGGAGCTGTTAGGGAACATAACCACTGTGTGTGTGGCAGCAGAAATGAATATATTCAATCACTCTATGAGTTTGTTTGCTCAATGGATTTCCTTTTCCATTGAGTTAGAAAATATTTCTGCAAAACAGGTATTGGTGAAGACAGAAAGCAAGTAAGCTGAGAAGAAGAACTTCCAGAGTGTGTGGTGTTTTGTACCTGAAATATAGTATTTTTTAGGGGAGGACAGAGAAGTTAAAGAAAGTACCTGTAGTAGAAAAATTTTGCAGGATAACAAACCATAGTTAATTAGCAGCATACTCTTTTCTTTTTGAGAACAATGAACTGTTTAAAATCATTTTCACCATGTGATACATGCTAGAAGGAAAGTGGAATTTTGCATGAATGAAATCTTTTAGTGTGTTTTTAAGCACTTGGAAGCAATAAAGGTAAAATTACTCAATTATTTCCGTAGAAAAATCTGTGAAACGGTAAGATTGGTAGGACAAAAGCTAAAATAAGCAAAAGGAAACACTGAATTATGAACGAAAAGTCTCCGTTAGGTGACTAGTGTGGAACTGAACTAGATCAGTGTCAGTCAACTGTGTGTAAGTTGCTCTCACACAGAGCACTGGTTGTCGTCTCACCTTGGCAGCCTTACTGAAAGGTAGAGTGGGTGTTTGTCACACAGTTTTTCCAAGTGTAAGTAAAAATATACTTCCACATCAGATACAGTTTTCTCCTTGTTCCATTTCTTTAATTTTGTAAATCCTATTTGTTTTAGTTAGCATAAAAAATAAACGATAAGCCACTCATTTTGACGCTCTTGGTATCTTCAGAGGTTTGATAGCTAAAATATATCATCTTGCAGAACAAAATTATAACACGTTAAGATACTATGCACCAAAATTGTATTACCCCACAAATATAATCTATAACGTTATAACACACAGAAGGCAGCCGCTAAAGCGCTATGGTATCTGCTATTCCAGAGAATTTCCTCTTCACATTTACAGAATTAACGTGATTTAAGAACAGTTAAGTAAAACAGAAACTGCTTTTATGTTGCAGATGAACTTGAGCAGCACAATAAATTCATTCAACCAGTAATTCAAATATTTTTGACTGTATGCTAAGATGCTCTAATTTTATGACTAGAATACTTAAGCTCTATCATACATCATTAAAGTAATCAGACAGCTGAATACAATGTGAAGTTCAATAATGAAGTCTTATAGATATATAACAGAAGGGAGAGAGGAAGAAGGGAACATGTTTTTCCTAATGAGACTAAAAGAGGAAAGGACAGAGGAGACATCGGTGCAAATGAGGGAAATAGGAAGGCTGTTTGAGATGCAGTTCTGTAAAACAGAAGCTGCTAGTTCCAGCAAAATTTTGGAACAGAGTTTCTGTAAAAAATAAAGATATTAAGTGTATTTTCTTGGCAGTGGAAGCTACAATGCATTCTATACATTGGACTATTTTGCTCATCATCAGTCAGATGGTACATTACCTTTCATGTTTGGCAACAGCGTGCCTACTGCAGCAAACACTGACACATGTCCCAGACTTTTCTGGCAGAAATAACCAACGAAGAGTGTTGGTAGTGAAATTAAACATGGGCATAAAATACTTCTAGGATTAGGTCTTAAACCTTGGCATTTATTGTTATGAGAAATTTCCCAAGGAGATTAACCAGCTGTAAACTGGTGAATTTTACTTTTACATTAACCCATTATTATTGGATTTCTATATTAGGTCTTCAGGCTGATTTTGTCATCTGTTTAGACAGCAGCTAGTTTTGTGGTTCTGTTTCTTATGGAAAGAGCAGAGTGCTTCCACAGTATAGATAATATTACAATAAACAATACTGTAATATATTCATGTCAATACAATTTTGATTTTTGTGGGTTTTTTAACTATCCATTTGGACTTTTTTTTTGTTCGAGATACATACATGATGTTAACAATCAATAGTAGCTTAAATGAGAGAGTAGTAGCATGTACCATAATTTTTATTCCAAAAGAAATGTATACGTATGATCCCCATTCTTTTAAATTCAATTTCCCACAGTAAGAATTCAGCCTTTTAGTTAAAATGTGTAGTGAAATAACACTTCACCACTTAATTTCTTCAAATCATTTTAACATCCATATTCCAGTTTCTTCCAGGAGTTTGTTTGCAACCATCACAAAACTGAGTCTGTAGCTACAGAAGAAAGGCTGAACAGCAAGCTGTCTGCCATTGCATATCTATACAATCTCTGCTTCCAAAGTAACAAAGACCAGCTGACAAAGAAAGTGCGATATTACGGAACCACATGTATTCTTTCTTTTGAGCCATGTACACAGGATGAGTTTATATCCTGTAGATACAAGTGACACAGGGTATCAAGTTGTGGTCCTGACTGTGATCCACAGCAAAACTCCAGTAATTTCCATGGAGCCAGGATTTTATCAATGCTTTTTTCATTATTCTTACCTATCCATTATATGCAATCTAGCAGCAAATAAAGACTACATCAAATCAAGATCTTGTCATGCTAATCTCTGAAAAAAAATATGAATATGAAATAAGAGACTGTCCAGGAGGGACTATCTGGGAGGGAAAATAAGAGGCTTGAATTGTCATTTTCCTAAGGAAACCCTGCCAGTCTGTGTAAGGACTGGATATAGACCTCATTGCCTCTTACTCCACTGCAGAGCAATGCTTAGCAGTACATGAAAAGTTGACAAAGCTAATTTTTAATTTGATAGGTAGAAAGGGCATATGATGCAGTAACAATTTTGCATACTATTTTCCAGGTCATAGACTTATACTGGGGAGTTGAAGCAGACGAGTGGGACAGTCCTGAGCTGCAAAAAACTCGTATGAAGCTGTTAGAAGATTGCTTGAAAAGTTCTGCAGGCCCATGTTTTGTTGTAGGTATAAAAATAATGTTTTACTTTACAACAAAAGTATAACGTTAGCTATCCTAACATGCATGATCCAGTAACAAATGTATTCTTTTCTTCTTTTTAAAATATTTGATATTGCTCGCTGTACATTTGCTATAATGCATCCAAATGTTTCCCTACAATTACTCAGGGTTAGTGGAGAGGAAAGAAAGATCTTTCATGATCATTTCCCATAACAAGATGGGTTTAGAAACCACAAGGGATGACCATACTACTGTCACAACAGAAGTATGGACTACTTATTTGAGGTGGCCACCATTAATTGATTCTTGGCACTTCTCACGCATGCGTTATTGGCTGGCCTAGAAGGACTTACAAAAGCACAGCAACAGCGAAGAACTATCTGCTTTCATCTGCATTTTGCTGTTTTGTGTTGTAAACCCAGGACAAGTTAGGATGCCAGGTAATAGAGTGTGAAAAGACTGGAGGTCAGTGATAACCTGAGGAGGCTCTCAGTCTTTGTGTTTCTCCTACTCTCTGCTTTCTCTTTACTGTTGCCAGAACAAGCATTGCTTTTAAGATTCTTCAAGAGTCAGTAAAGCTGGCAAAAAAGATAGATCTTCACCGGCTTTTCCTATGAGGCCTAAAGGAGAGACTGAATGATTTTTACAGGAGTGGTTTATAAAGCTGTATATATTTATTTTAACGTCAGAGAGATCTTTTTTCTGTAGATGAACCTTTTGTTCTACATCAAGCTCAACAGTCTTCAGCTATCCTCACAGCCTTTTCAGCTGAAGCAGTATGAATTTATGAAGTCATGCCAAACATTGTGTAGGGTTCTAAGAGTTGGAAGGCACGGGGAGTGGGCTGTATATATAAAGTCCCACCAGGTATGCCTTTCCCTCTTCTAGTGAATCATATATAATAGATTTTACTGTCACTGATTTTATATTAAATACACAATTCAGAGTAGTGCATTTTTTTTCTCTTTCTTCTGTGCTTAGAAAAATTTGTACCATGTTTTAAGGTGAACGTAGTTAACCTGAAAAATATTTAAAAACCAACTTAGTGCATGGTGTGCTGGCTGTATTCGATTTCAGTGCATAGCAACAAATACATGACTTTTGATAAATGCCACTTCCCAGCTGCTTAGAGAGTAGCATATGCTCTTTATCTATGAAGAGTAAGGCTGTTATTTATCTCTAGATAGATCTAGATAGAGAATCTCTCTAATGAGAGATTAGTTATTTAGTGGTATATACTGCATATGTAGCAGTATCCATTAGAGCATCAAAACAAAAGACAAGATGAATTGGGAAGAATGTGGGTTTATTTTATACATGAGAAGTACCATGTGCAAGGGAGACTTTGGTGAAAGTACAGAAATGTCCACAGTGAGTAGGATTTGCTATGGTCAAGGATACTTCTCTGAAAGATAAATATTTATATTATTCCAAAACATATTTAATTCCTTATCGGCTGTCTTGAGGCTCCATCTTTGTGAGAAATCAATGGGGGATATATGACAATGATTTTTCTATGCATAGTTGTAGGACTGCAGAGATATTAGGATAGGTCTCAAGTTAAATTAACCTCTATAAAACTTCATTTGTGTTTAAAGAGACAACCAACATTGTTTTAAGACAAAGTGCTTGAAGAGAAAAAAATATATGTCCTGCCTACATTACATAAATTCAGTTCCATTTTCATTCTAGGGCTGTAGAAGTACCAGAGCATACAGGACAAAAGACAGACTCGTTCAGTACCTATCCGTCAGGATGAATGTTTTCAAGTAAACATGCCTAATCCTACTTAACTCATTTTGTCAATTATTATACTAATATTATACTAATTGTTATTGTCAGAGAAGAGAAATTACAAGCATTTTGCTATCACATGTCTTTATTACAAGTTTGCAAGCATTGGTCTGAAAGTCAAAAAACATTGCTTCTCTTTACTACTGATATACCACTGATTGTCCTCTCCATAGTCACTTGTTTATTGCAACTGGAAGGGTGGTGGAAGTGCTTGTCTCTCAGGCATCAAAGGAAACCTGCCACTCTCCTTTGACAGCTTTAATTCCAACTTATTAACCTGTGTTTTGATGTTAGACTTCAATGGAAAACAATTTTAAGACTATGCCTTTGCTATTCCAAATTTTCTTTTCTGTAATATATTTGCTAAGAAAATACTTGAGAAAAGGTAGATTTCTTCTCTATACCTAAACGTAGCTAAGTCAGCTCTAATTCTTAGACTTGTCATAATAAGGCAGAGAAGAGCAGAGAAGAGTTCTGAAAAAACGGCAAGTCCTTGATTTCTTTTTTTAAGGGAAGAATTTTAAAGATTTAGCAAACTGAAACCACAGAATCCCATGGGGACAGAAGGGATACAAAACACTGCCTGCTGTGAAGGCTGGAGATCACTTCTCTACATACCACAGATTAGACAAAGAGCAAGCTGTAGCATGTGTTGTTCTGTGCTTTTATCACACCCTTACAACCATCTTGCTGGCTCTTTTTCATTCACCTGCTTGCCTCACTCTGTTATTTAGCTTCAGAGCCCTGGGGAGCAAAGGCCATCCTCAGCGCTTGACCGTAAAGAGCCCAGCACTAGGAGTACTGAGTCTGGGCTGGGTTTGATGCTGTCGTGACACTGTTTTTCACAAGAACACACTGGCCCAGATCTCTAGAGAGTTAAGGTAGTTTCCATCTTACATGACTAAATTTAGTTTTCTGGGTTTATTTTTCTACTTTTTGTCTTCCCTTTGAAAAAAAAGAGATGGAACAGAAAGGCGTGGTGTTTTTCCTGTAGTAATAGCCACTGTCCTTAAACATGGATGTTCTAACATCTCTGACAGTGAAGGAAACCTCGTCATGTACCAATGCCACATATTTTAGCAGCTCAGAATTTTGAAGCTCTTAAGAACTGCCTGCCTGATATTGTTACTGAGGAAAGAAATCAAGTCAAATCAGAAATTTTAAACAGAACAAAACAGTTAGCAAAGTGGTTGCAGTGAGCCGACAACTTCAATATTTATTCCAGGTTTTCTAAGTATGGGCCAGAATAATAGCTCTCCCAAGGACTAGACTGGCAAAATTACAAAAATCTCTTTATGGCACATTTATCTTTTGCTTTGTTGTACCTTAGTGGGATGGGGTTTATTTCGTTTACAACACAGACTGAAGATGATTCTACTCCAACACACGTAATTAGTTTTAATTTATAGTAACATAATTAAAAACTGACTTTGGCACTGCAAGCTTTGAGCAACTTCCCATTTCTTCAGAAAGTTCTATAAAATGTGCCACTTCCATTCAGCTGGGTATTTTTTTACTTTTCAATTACTGCTTTTTTAATTCAGGCACAGATCTGGGATTAAATTGAATTCTTCAGAATTAACTAGCAGGTATGGATTGATTTTAGAAAGTGTTTCTTTATGGTACTTTGTGCCTGCATTGTGATATCAGATGGAGAGAAAATGAATTAAGTTCTTAAATTAGTGCAGTGCATAAGTTGGAAGTCCTAAGCTTTTCTTCATATACAAAACAACAAAATCCAAATGAACACATATTCGTTAACACAAAGGAGGAAGCAGTTCTGAAAAAAATGGGTAATTCATTTCCTCTGACACTTTCTTTGGGAATGTCCCCCTCTTACCTACTGCCTGAGCTCTATCAACACTTGATCCAATTAAGGGAGAGGGGAGTTCTTTGGTTTTCAGTTAGGTTGTTTTTTTGCTGTGTAAAATCAGTGCCTATTATGCGTGATCATTTAAAAACTCGTAACCTTTACTGTAGGTGAATACATACCATGCTATTTTCGATCTACAGAATAATTTATCAAGATTTACTTATGAGGGGAAAAATACTATTTCTCGGGGAAAAATGCTTGCCATACAAATTTTTTGCAGAAATCATACTGGTGGCCTCTGGAATCTACATGGGGAGATTGAAATGCAGTATATTTATGAAATTGTGAACTGCTTCAACTCTGCATTGCATTATCAATAGCAAAAACAAAATACAGTCAGTGCATCACTGGAACCTTTACTTTTTGTTGGGTTATGTTTCCTACTAAATTCATAAGAGGTGACAATACAGACAGGATAGTAGAGTGACAATAAAGATTATATTATCATCCCACAAATAGTACTGATCATGAACAGTATTCAGCTGTTACAGATCTAGTCTTGACACCTTTAACAACTAGTAGAAAGATATAGGTACCTCCACTAATATCTGAGTCATCTTCTGGATGACTGTTTCTCCATTAACAGCAAGGAGACACTAGGCAGTTAGATTGATAATTTAGGACAGTGCCTGAGATCAGTTAAGGCCTTTAGGGTGTCGTTAGTCTGTAGTTATTATTTGCAGAATAAATTTACTGCCCTTTTATTGGGGTTCCCTAACTAATACTTCAGTACTAACCTGCTGTGATTATGCCTTAGTACAGATGAGAGAACTGGCAGCCTTCTCTGCACTTCTCTTCAAACACACCCTGCAAGTTATAACACGTGGGTGCTATCTTCGTCTGTGTGGCACCACGCAGTCTCTGCCTGAACTGCTGTTCTTGCCTGCCTACATCCTGAAAAAATGTAAAATGCAAGGGAGAAATAGAAATTAAATGTTAGTTTGTTGCCTGTAATGATCTGCTCAATTAGATATGTTTGAGTTTGTACAAACCTAAGATTCCACCCATCATTCAAATCATCTGGCCTAAAGAATAGGAAAAACAATTTCTACCTACTCTGAACAGACGTTGTAATACACATTATCCCTCTCAAATTATTGACAGCTTGTTTTTAGCATTAATGAACTTTTTTAAAAAGATTCCAGTAGGATTTTAAAAGGATATTAGCAATTTACAATATTTGGCATGTCCTTAAATAACCCTGAAATTGAAGACAAATACTGTAATTTGAGGAGTGAAATGTTTTTTACATCTCTGGATCTTTTTGTTCCTACAGTACAATGCATACTTTAATCATTCCATGAAGTACACTGCTACTTGGTTCTCTTTGCTTAGTACAAATGGTTGATAATTAATTCTGAGTGCATTCCAGCTCAGAGAAAATTCCAAATTATATTACTCCAGCTCTGCTGAATCTCCTCAACTGCCATTTCAGTTCTGATGTTACTTTAGGATTTACTCCTAATGTGAAAACTCAATATATACAGGTTCTGGAACACCTGAGTTAGTTACATTTTGCTTTTGCTCTCCTGGAAAAACTGCCACACATTTTAAGTGAGAGAGGCTGAAGTCAGTCAAATATGTCTAAATTAAAACAGCCAGTTTAGGGGGAATGCTAAGCACCTCTTTGGAAATTCAGCAGAAGTTTGTCGTGGTTTAGCCCCAGCTGGCAGCTAAGCCCCACGCAGCCACTTGCTCACTCCCCCACGGTGGGACAGGGGAGAGAATCAGAAGAGTAAAAGTGAGGAAACACATGGTCTGAGATAAAGACAGTTTAATGGGTAAAGCAAAAGCCGCGCACGCAAGCAAAGCAAAACAAGGAATTTGTTCACTACTCCCCATGGGCAGGCAGGAGTTCAGCCATCTCCAGGGAAGCAGGGCTCCGTCACGCATAATGGTTTCTTGGGAAGACAGACGCTGTAACTCCGAACGTCCCTCCACCCCTTCCTTCTTCTTCGTCCCAGCTTTATATACTGAGCATGACATTATATGGTATGGAATATCTCTTTGGCCAGCCTGGGTCAGCTGTCCCAGCTGTGTCCCCTCCCAGCTTCCCATGCAACCCCAGCCTGCTCGCTGCGGGAGAAGCTGGACTGTCCTTGACTACTTAGCAACAACTCAAAACATCAGCACATTATCAACATTTTCTCATCCCAAATCCAAAATATAGCCTCACGCTAGCTTCTCTGAAGAAAATTAACTCTACCCTGGCTGAAACCAGGACAAGTTATAAGTGCTTGGTACATTTCAGAATTTAATTTTCCTCAAGGAAGCAGCTCTATATATAGTTTTTAAGTGAATGAGGAAAAATAGCTGGAACCAGACATGGCACAACAGCCCACCTCTCCCAGTAGAGTATATTCCAAGAAACAAGTATCAAACTATGAATTTTCTTCTCACTCTGCATCTGATTCAAAACCTGTCCAGATAAGAACTCCCTCTAACATAAATGGGTTTGGGGTCATACAGCATATCGGGAACGGCTCCACAAGACTTGTTGGCATTAATATGAAGTAAAGTCTATGTCTGCAGATCCTAATGCTGTTTTAGAGGGACTTGGACAACAGGTTCTCTGAAAGTCAAAGTAGAGCTTTGCATATTTTTTGAAACCCTTCAAAATGGATAAAGTGATTAAAATTTAAAGACATAGTATGCAACTTTCCTCTCAGCAAGCCTTGGTCTTCTTTCACAGCCTCCAGACTAACAGGCAAAGGGTATATATCCCTTTCCACATTGTTTGTCTCTGAACAGCACAGAGTGGAATCAAGCATGGGGTGATATTATATGATTAAGCTATTGTAAGTAAGTGAGTTCCTTGATCTGCTTTAGGGCTGGGAATGTATTTTCCTGTGAATCATCTTTGATTCTCTAAATCTAAAATCTAGGGTCTAAAAATGCTTACCCATTTTTTAAACATACCGCATTGAAAACAGCTACAAGATTCATCAGACAGCTTTTCCATGGAACATAGAAACTGCATGGATTTTGATGTAGTCTTAAAATAGCTTGCATTTTCAGCCTACAGTCAGAAGGCTGTACATATTTTCTGCTAAGTCACTGCACCTCTTTTTCTTGACATAAAAAGAATTTTTGGTGCTGCCTTCCAGAAAGGTTAAGTATTATATTTAATATAAATGACCATGTTAGTGAGAACAAGATTAGCATGAACTCATATTTCTATCATTCGATGTATAATGTGCAGAGGAAGAAATAGGCTGCATGAGACTTATGAGATGTATTTTCTCTTGACCCTCAAGAGCTTTACCAAACCATCTTATAATTGTAGTACTGTAATCAGCTAGATGTAATGATCTACAAATGAAACTGTAGAACAGAAAGCCAACATCAGCCATTCTGCAGGAGCGTGGGGAATCCTAAACCTTGCAATTCTACTTCTGGGTAAAGAAAGCGCACACTTTACAGTATTTAGCAGGGAGTTGATAAGTTTAAAGAGAGCTCTTAATGCTATTGCTTGCACCTAGCATATATACCTTCCCTTTCCTCAAATATAGAGATTCACTTCAAGGATCCTTTGGTTCTCCAATATCAGACGCAGAAACAAACAATCCAGCTAGCAGTAGCTGGGTCTTTCTTTTTTTTTTAAGATAATCAGAGTATATAATTTCACAGGATACTTTTTTCTTCAGTGAAAGATACTAATTTACAAAAGTAAAATAAGAGACGGCATGACTGTTCTTTGTAGTAACACAGGTATGCATCCATAAGGCGTTGCCTCTTTTAAAATACTTGCTTTCAGTGCAAGGTGCTTTTTTTTGTTACTGTTCTGTTAACATGCAATGTAGCAACTAATTATCATATGCTTCTTTTTTTCATAACTGGAAAACCTCACACAGTAACTTTTTATTCCATTCCACCTCAAAAAAATGAAGCAGAGAATACTTGCTGAGAATGCTATGAAGACTGCAATTATTAGTAGTAAACTGCATGTTCTTTTCTTGTTAACTGCTTTGCATAGTATAGAAATTACTGTAATGCTTAATACTGTTTAAAAAGAATTTAAAATAGTAGTGCTACTCATGGCTGGAAAAACAGCGCATTGCCTTGGCCACATATTTTTTACAGATCGTATACTCCTCCCCTCAGTCATGCCATTGCATGGCACGGGCAAGATAGAGGTTTTTTTGAGAGAAGTGTCATGATCTGATATTCTTTGCTATATTTCATTCATTTCCCATGGAGATTTGCTACAGAATTTTTAAACATTTGGCTAATGACTTGACCTATTACCTGCAGGCAGTATTTAGTATTTAGTGCTTGTGCACTGAGCATTAATTTTAGGTCTGATGATTGCCTTTTAGTTAAAAATTAGTGTTAGAAAAGACATGAAGATATCCCAACAGAAAGCTACTATAGGTTTTATTTTAATCTGTTCCATTCTTGAAGAACTATGAGCTAAGATATATGCTAAGAGGATTTATAAAGGTGATTTTTTTCATCTATATTATAAATGGAAAACTAATACTGGGTAGTACTGAAGAACAATAGTTTTTGAAATATGGCGGTTCTGAAGGTGGCTTTAGGAAAGGATGGATTTATATTTAATATAAATTAAATCATTAGGGTTAGCATTATAATTGTAATATTTCGTGATGTGAATTAACTGTAAAGATTGCTAACACTCTGAATACTTTAAGTAATGCTATACTTCCTAAACCACAATCTTTGTCATGTAAGGGGTGTGGTTTATGAAGCCAAGGAGAGCTTTAATCTCTACTATCACAGCGCTTGCTTTAGTCTTTTTCCTTCAGTTCAGCTTTTTTGAAGATCCCTTCCACACTTTTCTTTCTCTCCTTAACTGTTATTACAGTTTAGATTATTAGTTCCTTTCACAGGAATTAGTTCCTTTCATCCTGCAACTATGCTACTGTCTTTCTAGCCTCCTACAAATTTATAATAATTTAATAAACCAAAAAAAATGTTTTTTCCCCTCCAAGCATGTGAAAAGTAGGTAACACATGCAAATAATTTAAGAACATGCAGAAGGGACTGATACTTCCACATCACTCAAGTTTACTGGGCCATCATGCTGCTAGCATTGTTGGGGAAGGAATATATATATGTGTGTCTTAATTAACTAATAATTCCTTTTCATCTTTGAAGGACTAGATTGATAAAGTATCCAACTGTTCAGAGAGTACCAGCCACCAACTGTACCAAATTGGAAGCCCTGAAACCTATGCCAGCTGGCTTCAAGAGAAGAATGCTTTGTTACAATTGGCACATAAGGATACAGAAATCAAATAAAAGTCATCAAAATCCAGGAACTAGTCAAAATAAATAATATAGGGCATTCCACATGTACTTGCAAAGCAGATTTCATGTTACATTGTGCTACTTGTTTTGCATACTGTGATAAACACTGCATTCTAGGTGCTGTAGAGAGGTGGCATTATAATCTGCTAGAGCTAATGTCCCGTATACTAAAAATTTTCCTTTGGGCCTTCACTTATTTTATATCCCTGCAAAATATGTTTATTAATGGTGCTTTAGGTGCTTCACTACACACTACACAGTCATGGCTTATATCAGGCTCATGTATTGTTCTATGCAAGTTGTGAAATCATTTCCTTGACATTTAATTACAGAATTAGGGTTTCATTTGTAGATTCAATGAATACCAATCTGTTTTGCTCTAATAAGAAGGGAGAAAAAAGCTACAGAAAGAAATTTGCAGTGAAATCTCATATGATGTTACAACTAGCTTCAGTTTTCCTAAAGTCGGGAGGGGTGTTAAAATCTCTGTTATACCATCAGTGATTTCTGCCTCTGATAATGCTCATTAATTAACACTTTCTAATACCTTCATAGTGGCTATATATGTTACTGAGAAACACAGCATAATTATGCTACAGAAAAGCATAAATATATAGGTCTATTTCCAATAAAGAGTGTGTGTATGTGCTTACAGTAGGATTTGGATAGGATTTGCAGTCCTGAAAACACCTCAGTTGCTGCGGTTTGGTGGTGACTACAGACTAGATGCATCTCTCTTAATCCCTTAGGTGCCTAATTCATCTCTTCCTGCCATGCTCAACATTACCTTGATCTAAGCTCTTTGGCTCATCATTTATCACTTAAATACCATCCCAATTTGGGAATTTAGAAACTAAGCAGTCCTTTTGATAAACACTAGCAAGAGCATATTTCCCAGAACACAAAGATATGGCCTCTTCTTTTTAGAGGGTGCATGGCTGCAGCATGAGGCAGCACCCTTTCTTACATATGGAGTATACCAAAGAGGACAGTAAGGATGCAGGACAGTCCTAGTTTTTAACTCCTGGGATTGGTGCCCAGAAGCCAGCGCCCTGTCCTCCCAGCTGACCACACTGATAGGTTCAGAGTATCTTTTTCCTTTCTGACTCCATGATGCCTGTATCCCTGGATGCTCAGTAAGGCACATTAAACAGCAACAGTAGGAGAAGTTTTTCTCCATTAGCCAGACTTCACCTATGCAAAACAGGATTTCAAACCTTTTCACAGTTCTACCCTGCTTGGGTGAGTGTTGTGATTATTTTACAAAGCAGGAGAGGTTACACCATCGTGCCCTCTTCTAAAAGACAACATTGATCTCCTTGCTGTTTCCAGGAAGGCTACGTTTCCCAGTCCCTGCAGAAAGCATAGTAGTGATTTCCACAGACAAGGTTATTGACTTCAGTCTGGACTGGGTGCTAAAGTTTTTTATTAAGTCTAGCCCTTGTAGTTTGTTTTTCTACCCAGCTCCACTGTTATAAAGTGTTACAGGACCTGTCAGAGAGTTGACAGAAATCTGGACTGCAGTAGGAGTTACCTGCAAGGTCCTGAGCTTTATGTGAGAGGAAAAATGTACATGCCTGTCAGGAAATCTCCCACCTAATTTCAAAAAAAGAGCAAAGTGAGAATGATGCGTTTGTTTGGAGGAGAATCTGAGTGAGTGAGCAGCTCAAATCTATAGCCAAAGGTAGGCAAAATCTTCTCCAGTCCTTCCTCTACCCTACCTTTATTCACAGACCTCTTTCCTAATTTTATTCTTTTTGACTGATTTTCTCACCTACACCCATGCTCAGGGATAGCAAAGACCCAGCAATGATAAATGATGAAGGAAAAGGCAACAAAATGAACTAAAGTGGTGCTTCATGATCATGTACCAGACAGCAGAAAGAGCGTGGACAAAGACGACCACTGATACTTTCAGAGCCAGGAGAAAGGAGAGTTCTGATGAAGCAAAGTATATCAGGGAAGTAGGTCATGAATTTCTTCTGAGGAAGCACATTCACTCTGCACAATGGGCTGTTAGCTCCTACCCACTATGCCCTGAGAAATTACTCATCATTGTTTCATATCTCACTACCACTAGGGAAAAGCTCTGAGATTTAAAAATATTGCTCTGGAGGTAAAGTTCAGAGTTGAGGGAATTGGTTCATTTATAGCTGGATTCAGCTGCTCTCTTTAATTTTCTGAAAGACAGGCTAAGCATCAAGTAACTCCACCATCATTTTCGTCTTACACTTGATGTCAGGAACATTACTCACAGCAAAAGACTTCAGCACTTACACTTCATCCGTCCAGTCCCAATTCCAGTCAGTTTTTTTGAAAGGTAGTTCAACAGCCCTCTTTTGTTTTTCATGGAACTGAAACCAATGCCCATCTCAAGTTGCTGAAATACTTATAGCCCCCCCCAGTGTACTTCTGCAGTGCCTCCAGAGGAAAAAGGAAGAGAGAAATTAGGGCATGGCTCTGTAAAACAACACACAGCAATATTTCTTAAGTCTAGGAACATAAATGCATATCCAGGCAGGTGGGGAAAAAAAATATTATTTTTCATCACAGAAATGTCCTTATTATGCCTTCAGTTTTCTGTTCACTTCAGTAATTTCAGTTAAAATTATATTTCTTATTTTATGTTTTGTACAGTCAGCTGAAGTTCTAAAACTAAATCTATTTACCTGTAAGCTTCAACCAAAGGGTTGAGGTATGGACACTCTTATTATCAGAGAATCATAGAATCTTTGGGCTGGAAGGGACCTTTAAGGGTCATCTAGTCCAACCTCCCTGCAATGAGCAGGGACATCTTCAACTAGATCAGGTTGCTCAGAGCCCAGTCCAACCTGACCTGGAATGTTGCCAGGGATGGGGCATCCACCACCTCTCTGGGCAACCTGTGCCAGTGTTCCACCAACCTCATTGTGAAAAATTTCCTCCTTATATCTAGTGGAAATCTACCCTTTTTTAGTTTAAAACCATTACCCCTTGTCCTGTCACTATAGGCCCTGCTAAAAAGTCTGTCCCCATCTTTCTTACAAGCCCCCTTTAAGTACTGGAAGGCTGCAGTAAGGTCTTCCTGGAGCCTGCTCATCTCCAGGCTGAACAACCCCAACTCTCTCAGCCTGTCCTCACAGGAGAGGTGTTCCATGCCTCTCATTTTTGTGGCCTCCTCTGGACCTGCTCCAACAGGTCCATGTCTTTCCTGTGCTGAGGGCTCCAGAGCTGGACGCAGGTGGGACCAGAGCAGAGTAGAGGGGCAGAATCACCTCCCTCGACCTGATGGCCACACTTCTTATGATGCTGCGCAGGATACAGTTGGCCTTCTAGGCTGCGAGCGCACATTGCCAGCTCATGCCCAGCTTTCCATCCAGCAGTGCCCCAAGTCCTTCTCGGCAGGGCTGCTCTCAATCCCTTCATCGCCCAGCGTGTATGGATACTGGGGCTTTCTTCAACCTGGGTGCAGGACCCTGCACTTGGCCTTGTTGAACCTCATGAGGTTCACATGGGCCCCTAGGTATGGAGAAAAATCAAATGAAAATGTTTGATACTGCTTAATGGTATCATTTTTCCCTTAAAAAATAAACAGGACAAACAATGTAAAGCAACAGTCCCATCCCTGCTGATACATAAATACACAAGAGTCATTACATATCAACACTCAAAATAGAAATCCTTATTTTGCAGGCTATCATTAGCCTCATTTTATAGATAGGCAATTTGCAGCAGTGACAAAAGCATCAGAATGTTACCAGTTTCCATACTGAGATGAAGCAGAAGTGGAAAGAATATTGAAGAGATCTGCAGCAGCTCTGATGTTCTGTCTGCTATGTTGCACTGCCTTACAACTGTTGGCAGTAGAAGAAAAATCTTGTTCTGAAGTCACTTTGACCTGTACATCCTAGAAATCAGAGATTACAACTTGTTTGGCCTTTTTTTCATATTTTTTATTTCTAATGGAAGTATTTTAGGGAAACTTAATTTCAGTGCAACATAACTTTTGTCCTTTGATCACTACAACAAATAGGCAAGAAAAGCAGTTAAATGTATTTAATTGAAGAATATTCCCTCTCTGCACGTATCAGGAGGTCCTCACTCTGTTACACATTGCAGCTAGAAGAAAAAAAAAAAAAAGGAGTATAGGCAGCTATTTTCAGGACATCTCTTGGGCACCAGCTACTCTGGAACTCCAGCTTCATAAAACTTGGTTTAGATTTAAGTGCATTATTCCAGCTTTCTCCATCTTGGTTTTAGTTGCTCACTTCAGTTCAGTTCAGTTTAATGACTTGGAGTTTGCCTTAACAAGCAGTTAACATATATACTCCATTGAGATTTTCAATTAATTCATGTATTTGTTTTTTCTTCTATGGAAGTCATTAGTGCATTGAAAATTAATTTAAGTAAATATACTTTTCTGGTTTCAGTTCAGGTGATTCGCTGTTGTTTAGCCATTAGCATTTTTGCCTTGAGTTTGAGAAGAATTGGTTATTGCTTCCTTAAGGAATTAAAAAAAGAATATATAGGATATCCTTTTCTGTTTGTTTCTGGTAGTAAATTCTCATTTTCAATTCAAATCATATTTATTTTTCAGAAATAAGATTCCAGCTATTCCTGTTATTTTGTTGGGGTTTTTTTTTTTCCCCCGAAATCTCTCTGGCTGCACCTGAATATCTTATATTGCATAAGTAATTTCTGTAGGATACTGTTGCAATAGAGTTACAGTATACTGGCAACAAACCAAAAAGACCTATAGTTGCACTAAATTTCTTTGAATGGGATGTTAAATAAAAGGCCCTTAAAAACTGGTATCCTGAACATTTGTTCCAGATTTTCAAGACATGATTTACCTGTATGTTAAGCCCACATTTTTGCAGACTAGGAGGGCAAATACATCCATATGTTACAAATTCTGTGTGCCTTCCCTGACTTGAATGTGCCACCTAGGCAGGTTTGCACATGCAAATGCACTGTGTTACCACCTCCAAATTCAATATGAAAGACAGGACACAGAATGTAGCCAGTATACATACAAAAAGCAAGATTTGAAAATAATGGAGCATTTCCTGTAGCTATGCTGAAGTGATTCTGCCTTTAATTCATACATACATATATATCAATTGAAAGAAATTTGTGGGTATTAGCATCTGATTATAATAAGTATGCTTTTTAGACAAAATATTTAGAAGTTTGAGGTCTTTTAAAACTGGTGTTAAATGGAAATGTTAGTCTTTTACTTGTATTTTTTCTTTATGTGTCTTTTTTGTCTGTAGCAGTCTGATTACTACTGAGTAACATACTTTTTACCAGCTAATTGATATATTAACATCACAGTAAACCATAGTGCAAAAAACACATTTCTCTGAGCAAAATGGCTATTTGACTAATTGTATGGTTCTGAAGAGGAAAAAAGTTTTTATTTTGTAAGAAAGATTTAACTACAAGAGGAAGGAAGCCTAGAAGTTCAGGCTGAAGAAGCAGGGAGTTAGATCTCGAACCCCAGGATTCACAGAAGGCAGCAAAGAACAAGTGACCACAGGAGAGGCAGGGATCCAGAGGACTGACTTCATACGCCTTGGTTAGGGCAGTCATGCAGACTGTGGAAAGATAAGGTTCATGTTCCTGCTACGGTTAATATTCAGTTACTTATACAAAGCTATGTGATTTCATATACAGAGAGGAAGCTGTGCTAGCAGGAGCTTTGACATGCTACTAGTACCCAATCATTGATGCCCAGAAGCCTGAAGAATAGGGTATATACCTAGTGATCATAGACTTGTCCTTCTTCCAGTTCAGGAGAGATTTTGCAACAGGCCTCTTGCTCCACGGGTAAGCTCCCTCATTACTTGCCTTGCTTTAGATTATGAGCCACGAGCCTGCTCTTCACGGCCTTCTGGTGAGGCATGGCATGAGTTTCTACCAGACTGCAATCCACAGTTGGGGATAATACCCACATCCTTGGGGATGATAGAATGACACCTCCAGGACATCAGTGGGAGCAGCATTTCCCAACCCTTGACAACAGATGAACAACATAACATCCCAAGGCATTTTAAGAGCACTTAAGTCCCTATAAGTCAAGCAGCTGCTGAAGAACCACTTGGTGCATCTCAGTGGCACCTGAATGCTGATGTTGGGTGCCTGCAGGCAATTTTCAGCCGGGGCCATGAAGCATTCACTGCACCTTCAGTAATGTGAAATACTCTCTTTCTCCTAATAGAGCTGTTCTACTTTGAATAAGTTACCCCAGTTTAAGCTTACGTTAATTTAGCAAGCTGAAATTTGAGTCACTCAGGACCTAATCCATGAGTGGGCAAGGCTTTCCTCCTTTAGTAGTGAGCTGTCCAGCAAGGACAGGCCTGAGAATTAGGAGCAACAACCTCCACTACCCAGTCATAGCTAACCACTGCATACCTGCCGTAGCTCTGAAGCCCTGCCCAGACTTAAATCCCTGCACCTACTTCCTGTGTCAAATGGGGACAATAATACTTCTTAACCTCTCAGGGATTTTGCAAAACAAATTGTTTAAGAGGTGATTAGCTCTGGAGACACAGAGATATCTTATGTTAAAAAATGAATTGTGGTTAGATATAATTCCTTCAAAGATGATTTCTTGAATGCTTATTCTTCCAAAAGTTGGCAATCCGGGACTGAAGCTTTCTGTGTTGGCAAAGCAGAAGAAAAATTGTTGCTCTTAAGTTGACAAGTATCTGAAAGCACTTCACAAAACTTTACAAATCTGACTTTTCAAATTATTTGGTTTGCAGAAGTTAACATATAATTTAGGAAAAAAAAACATTAATGAAAGCAATCAGTAATGAATATAACTTGTTGTTATTTGACAGCTTGTTTTTATTAAAATTACCACTAACTATCTATCTCAGTTGGAATTAAATATACCTAAAATTTCAGCTTGTTCTGTATTAATATATGGTATGGTATTAGGGTTCATGAACATTTTAGTGATGATGTCTAAACTAATAACATGAGATCCACTATGAACCCATCATACCAAATCAAATCTGGTTAGTTTCCTCCTTTTGGTCATTATTGTGACTGTGCCTATAATTTTATTATCTTTCCACACCAAAAAGAAAATCAGATGGAAAAATATTTCCCATCTGGATCTAAAGAGTAATTTGTTAATAGTAACTTCAGCCTCAGGCTCAACAAAGCTAACAAGACTACTGCTGAGTTTGCTCTGTGCTAATTCTATAAATTTTTGTTAGATACAAATGGTTGCTGAGGGTTTTATACACATTTGCCAGCCTGGTAGCTTTAAACAATTCAATCACCTTCAGTCTAATGAATCTTTAATTTGTTGTTTTACTATTAAAGGAAAATGACTCATCAGGTGGGAGATTTTGACCCGTGAGTCTCCATATAAAACTGTCTCTTGGTACTGAGCATAGTGTAAACATTACTGTTCCTTTTAAAAATAATTTCCTATAATAATCATCAAAATGCTGCAATGTTGTTATCACATATTGAAGTTTTAGATTATTACTGTAGAGTACTGTGATATTGTTCATTAAGGTCTGAAACAACAGTATTCTTATTTGCAAACAGTATGAAACAACATGAAGATGGTGAGATATTATATTTTCTTTCAATTATTTTGCTTCAGTTTTCTTCCTTTTTCTATGAAGAAATTTGCATTTACTTTAATGTCTAGGGAATATGGAGAGAGGGGCACATTTCCAGAGGCTGCTGCAAGCCTCTGGCATGGATGCAGTTCAGACACTGAAGGTCCTGGAGGAAAAGTGCTATTCAGAGCTTCTCATTTAGGCCTCTCAAGGTTTGAGTGGTTTTGTGGTACCCTGATAGATTACACTTAGGCAGACAGATATATATTTAACCATAGTGTCACCAAAAGAGTGGAAGGGAGGTGGCTATACCCCAATACCAGCTAGAAGGAGGTACTTCCAAGCCTCACTTCTGTGTCTAAGCATGGGAAGATGCAGTTTTTTGCCTGTGCATGCAAATGCACCTATCCTAAGGCTGGCATGTAGCCTTACAAACAAATAGTTTATTAGGGTTCCACCAAACACATATAGTCTGTTTATAGTCCGTAGTCTTTTTTTTTTCACTAGTGACTACTGTTAATGGAAAACATGCCATGCATCAAGAGGAAGGTGTGTTTAGGTGAAGAACTGTTCCCCAGGAACCTGGTGTGTTCATGTGACGTAACCCAGCATTTGAGCATCAGTCTGTCAGTACAAAACAGGTGCACTTACTCAGCGTGCCTCTTACTTCCAGCATTGGGGTGTGATATTGCAGTCCTTTAGAAAAACAGTGTCAGTCACTTTTGTCCTCTCCAGAAAAATTAAAAGAAATTGTGTTTCAATACCTCAGTTAACTGGTCAGTGAAACTGGGCTATAGATTGAGGTTAGTCTGGAGTTATCAGAAAGCACAGGAATGACTCCGTGAAGAGTTTTCTACCACATAAAATTTTTTACCAGAATATTTTTCAAATGGCTACATGGACTCAGGTACTAATACCAGAACCTCATCTAACTTCTCTTGGAGCACTAAGAGGAACACAGCCACAGTGCAGTGCCTGGGATTGCCCTGCTCTAAATGATAGACCTGCTCAGCACAGTATTTACCATTTGTCAGTTCTATGTGTGTAATCAATTCCTTTTTTCATTCCAGTGCTGTTCTTTTTATTCCCTATCCTGCTCCTATTTCTAGTTCTCTTTGTTTTCTTGTCAAATTCTACAAGTATTAGAACATCAAAGACACTTAACTTATTTAATTGCATTTCTAAATGCACATATTCACCAAGTAGGTGCCACAGGTGCCCTCAGAATCACTGTTCTGCTGCTCCTTAACTTTGCTTTAATTGCAGAAATGTCTAAGTTTGGGCTAAAACATGGAGTCTTTGCTCTCACCAGCCACATGAAGTGAGTTTCCCGAGTTAAACACAGCCATGTTTCAGAGATGTGCTCTGAGCCTGATATAAAGGACTACTACCACAATTCCTACCATACTTTTCTGGTGTGCAGTGGGCACAGTTACAGCCCTGTTCCCTGAGCAGTTCTCAGGGAAAAAAAATATGTGGCAGTGGAGTGCTGGCATGGCCTCTGCAGCTTCCTTTTTGCCATGTCCACTTTTTAAGTTCTAAAACTAAGTATCTTAGCACATTTAGATCCATACATGATGTTCAACTGATGTGTTCCTTTCTTGGTACAGCTGTTAGCTTCAGGCTTTCCTGAACACTAGATGTCAGCGATAAGCTAGACTCAGTTTCACCTTGCAGTGCAATGTATATTTGCTCAGACTTCTCTTTCCTCCACACGTCCTCATTCCTTTTCTTCCTAGCACTATGCATATGTCATCTTCTAAGATTAACCTTAAAACTTTTCCATAAACCACAACCAAACAAGAAGAGGAGAAATACCTCAAAGCAAAATGATACAAGGCTTATTTTGTTGTTTATTAAGCTTTATGGATGCTCACTGCCATCATCCCAAAAGGATGACACTCTTTTGTCTGTGTGATTACTCTTCTATGTATGTCTATTCTTCCCTCAACTAATGCTAGACTTCTAGCAAAATATTAGCAATGTCATCTAGAGCACCAAGGTACATCATGATAAATGTACGCCCTTTACTGTTTAACATTCAATTTTTTAAAATGTGAAGGCTTTCAAATAGTATTTGCATAGGCCTCCATTTTATTTAAAAGCTCATGATACAGTCATCCAGTGATTCTAGTATTCTGATCACGTCAAAGTTCCTTTTTATTGTGTTTTGCTCTAGTAGGCAGGAGGATGATCCCTAATACAGGATTGTTTACATAATGTCTGTTACCATGACAGATAAGATGATACAAGAAAAAAACACCCCTCTTTTCATTTTAAAGTACTGCCTTTTGTTATTTACCTATAGTACGGTGGAGAGAGAACAGCACAAACTGTACCAGAGAAGCGGAAAAGCACACAGAATAATTCCAAAACAAATTTAGTTGATTAAATGCAGTAGATTAAAACCAGACATTTTAATGTTGACATTTTAGTATTGTTAATGAAGAGCCCGGCTATTGATCTTTTCTTGGGCAACTGTCTATTGAATCCACTGGACTTAAATTCAGAAAAAGTGTAGTCTAATGAATTTCAAGTAATAATTGCTGTACAAAGTAATTGCAAAATTTGCATAGCAGAGCTCCTCTGAGAGAAATTTATGAGATTTCTACATCAGTCTGAATGTGCAAAGGCTTGCAGTTCAGCATGATATGAGTTCTTAGCTCATTATGAGTTATTATGAATAAAGAAGGAAAATAATACTATATTTTGTTTAACCTCTGCAGCTTCAGAATTCCAAAATCATAGGGCTCTATGAATAGATCAGAAGAGTAATAACTTAGAAATTTTCCACAGTTATGTCATGTGGTGAAGCAACGTAGAGCTCCCTATGAGGGGAGCTACTAGTTAGAATGTTCACACAGAAAAAATAAGTTCATGTAATAAAAATACTGGATCATTTAATTAAAATTATTATTATTTAATTCTAGTTACTGAACACATTTGTTCCTTTCTTCAGACTCCCTGATGTGCACCCTGAATGAAGCTACTGTGGAATATGAATGGGCAGCCAGGCAAACCCATCTTTCCCCCAGATGCCTCTCTATTGGAGCATCTTCTTGAAGGACTTGGGTGCTGGGACTTGTTAGAGACTGAAACCTGGACTACGTGAACTATCACAATTCCTAGATTCCTACATTTCTCCTAAGCAGTGGACAGACACTGACTTGTTCTTGTCCACCAGCTCTTTGTTACTACTCCTGTGTTGGAGGATGCCAACCACTCACCATCAGAGCCAACACTATAGCTCATGAGCTCTTCCTAATCTGCTCCAGGCAAAAATCACCCAGGTTAGTTTACACAATGAGAGCTGTGGTCTGAGCTAACCGAGGTGGTTTTGCCTGAAAGAGGCTAGGAAGTGTTCAAATGCACTGCTCTGACGTCTGTGCTCTGAGGCTACAGCATCTAGCATGATGAGTGGCTTGAATACCTTCTGCCAACACAACTGGGTTCAGAAAAGGGGTCTGCAGCTTCATGCTTTTATAATCAGTAAAGCAGGCTTCATGATCATCAGTTACTGATTTTCAGGGTTTAGTTACAGCTGAAAAGTTTAAAACAGCTTCTCATTATGATAAGTGCTTTAAAAATAATGAATATTAAATTTTTATTATTTACAAACAAGGTCATTTACATTTTTAGGGTACTGCTGTATTTGCATTAGCATTACATTACTAAGAGTTGTTTCTGATTCATATCAAGATGCTAATACTGTTGGTTCCTCTCCACATTAAGTACTCCTCATTAACTCAAAATCTTTATTGAATATATTTAAATGAGGAAATAAATTAAAAAATCATACTTTAAATGAAGTGAGAGTTCTCACTGACTTCTGTGGACCAAGATTTGAATGCAAAATTAAGCTGATGATAGCAAATTCGAAAAATTTCGTCAGAAGAATGCAGGAACATCCTCAACTCTATCTTTTATAAAGTTTTTCCCAATCCTTTTTTTATACAATATTTGTGGACAGTAAATTATGGAAATAAATTCAAAAAAATATATTCACAGCATGTCAACCAATATTTTAATCTTTAGTTTTGAAGGTGAAAAATCTCCTGTGCCACAGTTTAAGAACTGACTTCCACAAACCTTTGCCTATATACTAAATATGTGCATTTAAGTATTAAAATTTCTATTTCTATTTGGTATTTGATCAAAAACATTCTCCCTTGCCCCACTGTTCATTCAGTGGACAGCTACGAGGGCAATTGAACATTTTTGCATCAAAGGAATATTAGACCGCAAAGCAGCTTGTGGTTCTGCAACACTGATCCTTGGTATTGCTGGTATAAGCCACATAATACCCATGAGCTCTACACAATATCATGTGAGTTTTCATCAAACAGAACATAACATCTTCTGTTCCATTACTGTGGAAGCTAAGAATAAAGCCAAGAGGTAAAGAATCCAGAGATGCATCCTCATCCTGAGTCCAGAGAAAAGGATTTCTACATTCGCTTTTGCATGTGAGATTAATGCCAAACGGGGACTACTGGGAATCAATGATACATGAGTCAATACTGTGCTAAGAAAGTATGTTGGGTATCTTTTAATTTCTTCTTGTGAATGACTTTGTATCTTTATTACAAGTTAATATTAAGAAAGACAATGCATCTACTTGAAATTTTACCAAGTCATCATAGTAGAATGCAGCTCAGTACAGTACCTTCAACAGTAATTCATCTTACACTGCATCTGTTTCCCTTCCTAGTAATTCAAAGTCATTAAACTATTACCACACTGACTTTTATGACATTCAGATCCTGAGGAGGGTTTTTGCATGACTAAAAAGAAAAATTTAATCCCTACTTCCCTGCAAATACACAGGGCCTACTGGGAGAGAAGTACGGGAATATCAGAATACCAGGGGAAGTCGAGTCAGCAGAATTTGAAATGATCCTGGATGCTGCTCTAGAGGCCAAGCTAGAGACAAGGATTTTAGAAGAGTGGTACTGCAGGGATGAGAATGCAGTGCCACCAGCGTATTACCTCAGACCAAAATCTGAAATGCTGAAGAACTACCAGAATACGGTAAGTCATAGTCACCTCCTTACAAAATTCTTGCTGCTGTCTCTGAATTAGCTTCTATAGCCCTGTCCAGACCTGAGCAACTGGTGCTGTGATGCTCCTTTCCCATACACGGTGAAGGGAGCAGCTGCGAAACACCAAGGAACACGACGGGTCATGACTCATGCATTGATGCGCTCTCTGATAACAACTAGAGCAAGTGGACTGTAGTTATTCATGGCCTGTTGGGGCTAGTGGGACAGTTGTGCAGATTTCTCTTCCCTTCCTGATGCTGGAACAGGGAGAGCTCAGGCTCTTCTGCCCTGGTATTGTGCTTTTGCTAGATTTCAATGAACAGGATTTGCAGAGGAAACCTTCTATCCCCATACAAGAAAGCTCTTTAACAGTCAAAACAAGTCCTTAGTGCTGTCCTAAGTCAGCTCTCATACATTTAACTTGTTAACTGTATTCTAACAGAAGATTTTTTAAGACTATTAATTATAATTTTTAAAACAGGCATTTGTCTTTAATTGATAACAGTAAAAACTGTATATTACCCAGGGCTCAGTTCTACCCTCCTACACATCCTATACACCCAAGGACAGATTTCAGTGTACAAAAATGAAGTCCTTAACAGAGTATTCACTTCATTTTGAGTGCATAGTGTATTATACAAGAAAATTAAATTAAACCATTATACTGCATTCACATATCACGTAGCAGAATGTTTTCTGTTGCATGAAAAAACATTGAAAACATGAAAAACATAGAGAAAGAGTTTTAATGAGTTGCAGACAGTATAATGTGGCTAATTCTGAAGTATTGATCACAAGGGAGAAAGCAAGTTTTGTAACTTTGCATTGTTTTGTTAATGCCCACATTATCCCTTTGAATAAACATGGGCTTTTTTGTTATTAAAACTTTGTACCTTTCCTCAAGCTACTGATGCACAGGAGTAAGTAAAAAGATAAAGATACTGTAGAGTTACATCTCATAAACTTGCAGAAAGTAATAAAAGATACACAGCTCTGAATGTGTCAAGAAAGAATTGCTAGGGAGCTTATCCCAGAGGCTGTTCAGCCTCCAGGAAACTGGAGACCCTTAAACATTTCACCTGCAGTAAGTGATGCAACAGTGACTACCACGTGCCTTAGAGAAACCTCTATCGTGACATCTGCGAGAAGCCATCTGAAAGGATTAGTGAATTTATATTAGAGTCTCTCTCTGATGACAGTAAGATTACTGTTACTGTAGCAACGAATGAACAAACATAATGTCGGATATAATCCCATATTTTTCAAATATGGTACCTAATACGAGGTGCTTAATTACAGGTAGCAGAAACCTCATTTTCACTTTTGAGATCCAAGCTTAAATTATTATTATTATTACTTCTCATTAAGGGAGCAATAATTTTATCAGTATTACTGCTGCTTTATTATCATTATTTCAGGCTTGGTTCTCAAAACGCTCCTTCTATAAAGGTGTTATTGATCTTATTCTTGAAAAATATTGCATTAGCTGCCTACAGTAGGAATTCAGAAAATACTCAAAATAGCTGAATTTTGTACCTCTAAAATGGAATACATTATGATTATCTGCAGTATAAAAAGTTTAACTCCTATTTATTTATTTATTTATTTATTGTGTATGCGTTTCTCTGTTACCATGTTATTTATGACATTGAATATTAGACTTTTACTTTCTGAAGTTGTAGATGTGTGTATTAGAGCTACTGTTTAACTATGGATATTTTTAAAAGATGGAATCTTCTTCAAACTCTATGAATGAGAACAAATGGCAAGATATATCAGAAGAGATTAAGAAGATTTTTAAGACTGCTGTGAAATTGCTGTATGAGAAAGGAAAAATGAAACACAGCCAAGCAAAGAGATACCTTTCCTCTGGTAAAGTTCAGACTAACTATTTCTAGATATTCATTTATTACCTTTTCTATCAACCTTTCCACAAACGTGAAAATATATTTCTGTCGGCATTTCTCATATAATTGAAGAGAAAAAAAAGTGTTCATTGTGCTTGCTTAAGACCAAACGCATACAAAAACATCCAGCGATTTTTCTGTGCTTTTTCTGTTTTTCACAGAAAACGGATGCAATCATTTAAGAGTCTGCATGTTGGGGATGGAGGAATGTTCTTGAACTGTTTATAAACAAAAGATAACAGAGACTCTGTTCTCTTTTCATCCTCAGCTATTGAAGATGAACTTGATTTTGCCTTGGGTAAACAAACACCAGCTTTCCTAAAGAAGTGTGTTTGCTACATTCGGAAAATTGCCAACATTGAGCGTTTCGTTAAAATTCCAGAGATGGGAAAATACATGGATGTGGTACATAGAGCTGGGAAGTTTCTACGAGATCCTGAAGCCCATGAGAAACTGATCAAGCTCAGGGATGAATTCATTCCTACCATCGTTGCATCGTCCAATCTGAGAGTGTACACGTCCGTCACTCACTGTGACATGAAACTGGGCTACTCCCAAGAAGTGGAGAACCATTACATCGAAGGACTTGGTAAACAGTTTTATGAAGACATGATTGATATAATCCAAGCAACAGTGCAGCAGAATTTTGACACCGAGACAGACTTGCTGTATGATGAAGTTCTTCAACACTCATCACTATGTAAAACGTACTCCACTTTTTATGAATACAGATGTGAGGCATTAAACATAATTCACAAGTACGTTCTACCTAGCAAAATAGGACACATTAACCCTCTTATCATATATGGAGGACCATGCACAGGGAAAACTCTTTTATTAGCCGAAGTGGCAAAGAAGGTAAATAAATACTTTACATAATATGGTGATGTTAGGAGCATTAGTGTGTAAGGACCAACTTAGTTTTCATTCTTCTGTTTGTCAACTTTGTCAAGTTTTCATTCTTCATTTTCTCTTCCTTTTATGAGATCTGATCTCATCCCTCAATACATAAAATAAAAATAACAAGAAGTACCCATAGTCAGAAAAAGACTTAACCTTTCAATAATAACATGTCTGTGTCATGTGCTTAGCCAAAACAAAAATACTTTATCGGAGCTCTTAAAAACCTAACAGGAATAAATGTATTTTTGAATTAACAACATGTATTTTAGAAAGATCTCTTTCCATCTTGTTCCACTGAGGTCCTATGAATCTGGAACCATTTAAACATCATATGCTGTTTTTAGTCTTACTCACAAATACACATCTTTCCAAGTCATGCCATCTTATCTTCCCATCAGAAATTATTCTGGAATTAGTCCAATACACTTGCTACAAATAAACTTGCTACAAATATGTAATAACCTGCAAAAATACCTGTACTTATTTATCTGCCATATGCTGTTTTAAGTAATTGAGCTGAGTACTACAGGGAGACGAATGACACACTTTGTGCAAGACAGGACCAGATGCAGAAAAAGACCAAGCTGGCATCTCTAAGCCTGATTCTGCAGCTGAGAGTCACAACTTCGAGTTCCCTGCAGGGTGCTCACAGAATTTAGCACGGTGGGCTGAGAAACAGCCATATCAGCCAGAAGGAAACGGAGAAAGGAACAGTAATGTTTAAAATCCCGTATCTTTCCCAAATGTGACTTCCTATAGATTCACATTAGTTGCATACATGAAATTGGAATTTGCGACTCAAGATGTCCTTTCAGATCTGAGTACATAAGTTAACCTACAGACTTTGATTACACTTTTCTTTTAAAAAATTCTGTAATAACTTAAAGTGAGGTGAAAAGACTTGGCAAGTAGGAGAACTGTTAGCCTGCACAGCCTGAGAGAATTTAAAGCCCCATTTCTCCCTCGCTTAGAGTATGCTAAGCGAAAAACCAGCAAGAGATACTTTTTACCCCTTGCAGCAGTGTGTAAGAGCAAAAGTCACAGCCGCACCAAGACAGAGCATACTCCTGTGGTCCAAGAATTAAGGTAACCGGCTGCTAAAGGGCAATCTGTACTCTGATCCCTGCCCTCCAAAACCATCAGGGTGTGCATTTATACTCAGCTGGGAATCAATGTTAAACAAGTTTATGTGGCAAGCTGGTATGTCTGGTCAAGGATGGCATTGCTTAGTGTCTAAGGAAGTTTATTAATAGGAGAATCTACCTACTGACTTTCAGAAGCGAGACATGGGTTTTGCAAAGAGTACCCTGGGATTTATGGACCACATTCTACTCATGCCCTCTTGGACATAAGCCTTTTTGTGGATCTGGATCTTAGTGTTTTGGGATATTACCTGTGCTAAACAAAGATGACATATGATATGAATTCCATTCAGTGCACAGAAATCAAACCAGCCTTGAACTCTGCCAGTGAAAGTATTTCCATTCAACCAGTAACATTTTAAAATGTTTATTTTTAGATGTTTCACTTTCATCACTACTTATAAACTGTTACTGTGCTTCATTTAGATACTAAGTAAATTATGCTCTATATTCTAGGCCTACTCCTGGTTGCAAGAAGAGATGGGACCAGATTCTGACCCTGTGGTGGTTATAAGATTTTTGGGATCCACTGAAACAAGTACAGATCTGAAGAATATACTTCAAAGCATTTGTGAACAATTAGCAGTCAACTATCGTTGCCTCGTACAAAGTTACCCAAAAAAGATTCATGACCTTCGGGACTTGTTCATCAATCTCTTGAATGAGTCTTCATTCCACAGGCCACTAGTGATAATATTCGATGCCCTAGAACAGCTAACAGATAGCGATGATGGTAGGAAGCTCTGGTGGCTTCCCATTCACCTTCCCCGTTCAGTACGGATAATTTTGTCAACACTGCCAAACAAGCATGGGATCCTGCAAAAACTGAGGTGCCTTATTCATGAAGAAGACAACTACATTGAATTGACTGCAAGGGACAGAAAGATGTGTAGCCAAGTACTGAAACATCAGCTGCTGCGAGTTAAAAGAAAAGTAACATCAGGGCAACAAATCTATGTCAATGAAGCGTTCTCCAAGTGCACACTGCCTATGTTTGTGAACTTAACCTTCAGAGAGGTCAGGAACTGGAGATCTCACAAAGATGTGGATGAGTCCTCCCTCTGTGTCACTGTCCATGAAAGCATAGAGCAGTTGTTTTGGTCACTTGAAAACAAGTGTGGATCAAGACTATTGTCAAGAGCACTTGGCTACATCACTATGTCCAAATTTGGCCTGAGTGAAATGGAACTGGAAGATATTTTAGCCCTTGACAACAGTGTTATGTATGAACTGAGTGAGAGTGTCAGAGAAAGTAACCCGCTGAGAATTCCATATATATACATTGCAAGGCTTAAGGAGGGCTTACAGGGATACTTAATAGAGCGACAGGTGAAAAATGTAACACTGCTTCTTTGGGCAAATAGGCACTTGCAACTAATTGCCCAGAAATTGTACCTGCACAATGAAGAAGATTTGCATGAAATGCACACAGTCATGGCAGAGTATTTCCTTGGTGTTTGGTCAGGTGGACAAAGAAAACCTTTTTACAGCAATGACCAATATTTGAATGGCTGTTCTGACCGTGACAGTAGAGGCCTGAGAGAGGAGGAAAAGCACTGCATGGATCAGACTGCTTTTGACAGGCAGGCACCTGATCAGCCATGGGTCTTTCAGTGTAATCCATTAGAGCCTGATATCTTTTTTATCAATCACAGAAAAATGACAGAGCTTATTCATCACTTGACAAGATGTGGAAGAACAGATGATCTTCTGTACGGAGTCATTATGAACTTCAGCTGGCTGTACACCATGATTAGGATAGGGCAATTTGATAAAGCAATTTCTGACATAGAACTGGCTTACACCTACTCGCAAGAAAAGGAGCTGAAATTTCTGGCCAGTACCCTCCGCAGTATAAAGTTCAAAGTAGTAAAGTACCCAGGTTCACTCTCTGCTGAATTGCAGCAGAGGCTTCTCCCAGTAGTAAGTTCATTGCCCAAACTGAGACATCTCCTCTTAGAATGTGACAAGGATGGACCCAAATACTGTTCTATCGTCCCTTTGCATTCCTCTATGGATGTGACTTACAGCCCCGAGCGCCTGCCGCTGTCATCCAGCTACATGCATGTCACTGAGATCTTGCCTACTTTTAATCCCAGCACAATTATTGCTGCTTTAGAAAATGGCTCCATCAGCACTTGGGATGTAGAGACCCGCCAGTTATTAAGGCAGATTACAACAGCTCCATCTGTTATCTTAGGGATGAAGCTTACCAATGATGAAAAGTATCTTGTAGTGGCTACAACAAAAAATACTCTTTTGATATATGATAACATAAATTCCTGTCTTCTGTCTGAGGTAGAAATTAAGGGGTCAAAACATTGTGGAATTGGGGGGGGCTCCAGTTTTATAAATGGATTTACATTATCAGTCAACCACGCGCTTGCTTGGCTGGAGGCCAGCAAAGATGTTACTGTAATAGATCTGCTTTACGGTTGGCCTCTTTATCACTTCCACTGCTGGTACGAAGTGACCTGTGTGCAGTGTTCTCCAGATGGAGTTTATGCTTTCTGCGGACAGTATTTGAACACCGCGACCATTTTTCACTTAGGCAGCGGAGAGAAGCTGGCCACTGTGACCTCTGAATTTTCTGGTGGATTTGTGAAATTCCTTCTCATTCTGGACACAGCCCAAGAAATGGTGATGGTGGACAACGAGGGTAGCCTCTCTGTTTGGAATACGGAGGAAATTGCGAATCCTCAGCTTACGGATGACTTTGATTGCAGGAGAGAAGACAGTGAAGTTGTCAGCATAGAGCTTTCTGAAGACCAAAGTGCAATTTTAATTTGTAAGGCTCTCAGCATTGAACTTCTTGACCCTCGTGTTTGGAAGGTGGCTGAAAAGTTTAGAGCTAAACACAATGAGCGCTTTATATCCGCCGTGTTGTCCAAAAACGGCAACTGTATAATTGCTTCAATGGAAAATACCTCAGCCATTTTTGTTTGGAGAAGAGATACGGGACAGTGTATGGCAAGCTTACAGGAAATCTCAGGAACTATAGTCAGGCTAATTAAATCAAATCATCATAACATGCTGCTATCCTTATCCACCAGTGGTGTCCTTTCTATTTGGGATATAGACATCATAACTGCTATGTCCAATATTGACAAATCTGGCAAGCCTATCCAAAGACTGGTGTTGCCAGCCAGAGGTGAATTAATATATACATTGGACGGATCAGATTCTATCCATAAGTGGAACTTCAGCACTGGATTTATTGAAGCTGTGTTCAAGCACGAAGGTATTGTTGAAAACTGTGTGCTGACCTCTTCTGGAGAGATAATGATTACATCAGATGATAAATGCAGCCAGTATGTATGGCACACGGTTAGTGGTGAAAATATCTTTCGCATTAACGGACAAAAAATCTCAGAGCTAATGATTACTCATAATGATCAATTTGTAGTCTCTCTCTGTGAGCAAAATGCATCCAGAGTTTGGCGACTGGCTACAGGACACAGGGTTTGCAATATTTTAGTTGCCTTACAGAATGCATTTATAACAACTGCAAATACATTCGTAGTTGGAATGGCAAAGAATAAAGTGTTGGCAGTGAGTCTCTGGACAGGTAGTATAACCAAGAAGTTTTGCTGTGATGATGGTGCAAGCATTGTGGATATTAAACTGATACCAGACTGCCCAGATATTATAGTATTCATAACATCTACTGAAACTGTGAACATCTGGAGCCTAACAGAGGAAGTCATCTGCAGACGTGTACAATTGCCTACCAATTTCTTAAAAAATTTGGAAGACTTTGAGATATCCCCAAATGGGAAGCTAGGAATTATAACCCGTGGTGATGAGAACATCAATGTGCTTGATTTATACAGCGGAAAACTTCGTGTGGTTCATGCTCCAGGTGTCATCTGGCGGCAGAGGCTGTCTCGGGATGGCCGCTATCTTGTGTACATCTGTTTTCGCAGTGAAGAAGATGATGACAATGGAGCAGTCTCTAGTTTAATAGTAATGAGGCTGGCGGATGGCAAAAATATTGGTGCCTGTTCTCTTTATAAAACTCCCACTTTTCTTGCACTCTCACAGAGACATTTAAATATTATTATTGGATTTGATGATGGAAGTATAGGTACTTACACTGTAGTGGATCGAGTCGACGCTGCACTGAAAATCAAAATTGCTACTTCAAACAGCCGTCAGATTTTCAACAACACAACACAAGTGATTAGGCCAAAATGTCACAATTATAGCTTTAAAGTGACTGCAGACTGCATTTGGAGGGAATCAACAGAAGTGTTTGCAAGGGATAGCCCCATTACTGTTACAGAGCCTGAGGTGAGTGAAGCAACACCAACCAAAAAACACAACTATTGCTATGAGAAAGTATGCTCAGCCATAGATTGCAGAGGACACAGTTTTGCTGCTGACAACTGAGAAACCATCTGGACTAGCTTATCTGTGTAACAGTATACATGCATAGATTTGTCTTCTGAATTCACATAAAAATCAGTGCATTTTGTGGAAGACAGACAAACAGCAGAGGGCAGATTTTTTCCTCAACAAATATTCTTATATTTGTGTAAACAAAAAAAGCAAACATAAAGCAAATGGGCTGCAGGGGTTTTTAAATTTCGGAATACAAGGTTCAGTCCAGGATTTCACCAGGGCCTTGATTAAAAATTTCTAGCAATACTATCAAAATTGTTATGCTATTACAGAAGTTAGATGATCTTATCTGCGATTGACAAACTGTTTTAACTAGAACTAAAGCTCCACATGATCGGTGAGAAGAGGCAGACCACTATTTTATATACCAACTCACCTAGATGGGTCTATAGCTAACAGCCAACTTTATACCCACTTGCAAAAATGTGTTTTTCTGCTTGATGGTGCAATGACAAGATGTCACCTGCCAACCTGGAACACTTGATACATTCCATCATCATTTAAAAAATACCTACTTTTTTTTTTATTAATTGGGATTAATCTTTGCGTTGAAGAAGTAGGTTCCAGTCAGCTGCAAACATGTCAACATGTGAGGTGATAAGTATTTGTTCACTTCAATGAATGGACTGAAAGATTATTTTTTTTTTAATTGCATGCAGGGATTTCAAGTTTCTGTATTGTGATAAAAATGATAAAAACCTAGATTATAAAAGGAATATAGGGTCTGGGGTTTCATTTTTCGTTTGGGGAATTTTTTCGTCTTCACAGTGTGTATTAGTACAGGTTGTAATGAAAACATTTTCAAAGAGAAAGGGCGTTACAGACGAACAGTTGAACACATCAATTTCTTTATATTAAAAGGTTTCTATCTATTTTGTTGTAAGAAAATCTAAAGTATCTTCTATGTCCCCAAAGTAATCTTAATAGAAAGTTTTCAGACATGCCATGTATTAATCTTGATAACATTTGCCTTAGTATAATTTCTGTTCTTTCCCATCATAAATACAGATCAGATGACCAAATACTCTGGGACTGCTTGTATATGTGCTGAAATACTCCACTAAATATAAAGGCTGTCCAAAGGTTCTTTACTGGTCCAATTTGTAATGGGTTTTTCTTACTTCCACATGCTTACAAGCTTCACTTTCTGCTTTAGAACTGTTCTGCGCCTTTTGTACAGTTTTACCAGTTTCAAGGCAGAAATTGTGAAATAATGACAAATGCTTTAAAAAAAAAATAAACTTTGCCGAAGTAAAAAAAATACTGGACAACATCTGAAAGGATAGGAAGATTTTTCCCTCCTTACATATCTTAAAGATGGTGCACCTGTGGAAATCTTTTCAAATTATTTAAATAAAACAAGTTTATGTTTAAAATCAGAACTCCATGCCACAAATTTCCAAGAAATGAATGCTAAGCTAGAACTTAATGTAGTGTGTGAATGTTCAGTGTACAAGCCAATATAGTATATTAAGTGACTTGAATGATTTTTCCTACCTTGTTTGCAACTAATAGATCATATTGAATGTTTTTATGTAAACTTTGTATTGTTGGGAAAACCTACCCAATCAGAGATTTATATTTTCATAAATGTCAAATTTAGTTAAATTTTGTTACAGAGTTGTTAAATTAGAAATTTATTGCAGTCTTCAAACAATATACAGTCTTGTGTATGCATTGTTTGTACTAATAAACTAAGGAAAGAGACTTGTGTGTGTCCCTTAATTTTAGGGAAATTTCACTCTGGCACAGGGACAAAAGGCATTGGCAGCTCCCATTAGCCTCTAAACCATTTTTAAGGGCTATATTCATAAGGAAAAAGTCCAGTATTTTTCCACACTTCAGTTAACTAAATCAAGCATTCAGAAATCAATGAGATTCACCAAAAAAATCCATGCTTAGATGCTACTTATGGCTGGATTGCATACTGCCAATGTGCAAGTCAACAGACACGAAGACTTGTATAACCTACCCAGTAGAAAGCACAGAAAAAAAGGGAATGTTGGAAAGTTAGTTCCTTCATTATCTTGCAAAAGTAAAAATACATCTCCTATCTGCCAGGAGAGTTGCTAACTTTAATATAACAGAGTATAACATTGAAAACAAAGAAACAGAGACACACTCTTCCTTTTTGAGAAGCAATACCAGAACGCAGCTGGTCCCACCTCATGAGTGGTTTATCAGTAGAGTACCCAGACTTGCTGCTCTTGTTTTTCTGTCTCAATGAACACTGTGGTCTTCTGCACAGTGGCACAGCTTCTTGGGGCAGGAGATAGTCTCCAGCAAAACAGAGGAACAGCCTACCAGTCAGAGCAGCCTTCCCTTCATCCTGGGCCGAAGAGGGAGTTGATTTTAGGCCTTGTCTAGTTGGTCAAAGCAATAGGCTGATACATGAAAGCAGTGATGTTGTATATAAAAAGGCATGCGTGTTTTTGTCCTGCTTTAAACCTTAGTCTTTTTTAACAAAGGACAGTAAGAGTGGGGCAGCACCACTTAATTGTAAAACAATGAGAAAGACGAACACAAACATGACTCCTAATCTAGTGAAGCCCTTCAGCCAAGTATCAGGTTCATAATCTCATTGAAGGATGCTGTTTTAAGTCCTGTCCTTCTTTATAGTTTGTCTATGTCTTGGTATATAAATTATCTCGTTCAGCTCTCCAGCTTTCTGAATCTATTTCATAGGGGTCAAACTCTTCACACACATTAAGCCTAAGCAGCAGACTCAGGTTTCTGAATGCCATTGGGCTGCTCAGTATCCAAATACTTGTTTCAAGAGTGAGTACTCCACAGCCCCTCACAAATCTGTCCCCAGGTACCTCTATGCAGTTTTACAGGGACAAAATGGTTTCTCTAATAATAAGCCATCCAAATGCCAATTGCTGCTCTATCCCTACGTAGGAATATAACAATTTACTTTCTTATAAGGAGCACTATTTGCATATCTAGAACAAAGCTTTCATTTACTCTTTATCTAAAGTGCATCAATAAACAGGCTCAGATGGGGTCCTTATTTACTGACATAGAGGAATCTAGGAATAGGCTGTAGCTGCAGGAAAGCTTTAGAGGGGAATTAGCCGGAAATTCTTTGGCAGACAAAGGTAAGCCGGAGGTCAGCTAGAAAAAATATTTTTATCAGTCATTTCCTTTGCACCACAGCTGGGGAATGCACAGCCTGTGACTTCATTTCATACACCCTGTGGCCATTTGACTTTTTTCACATTATCATCAGATAACATCAAAATGTGAATTAACATGTAGCCTGGAAAAGGCATTCAGAAGGCATTCGGGTTTCAGTGGTTCCCCAGCCCTGATTTCTCTGTGCTGCACGCTCAAAGCCCTGTATATAAACCTGTGGTAACAGAAGTTTTAGCTGTCTAGTAAAGGGAGTTTAAAGCAAAAATCCATTGCTAAAATGGTGTTCATACGCAGAGGGAACTATTTCAGGCCCAGATCAGCTTAAAAACCTGAGATTTTGCCTTGACTTTGTCAAAAACTTCTTATGTGTCTGTGTGATACACCATAAAATGGGTTCTTTGTTGCTACTAGCCTACTGGTAATGACCCAATCTGCATTATTTTATTTTGTTAACTAAGGATTCAAAAAATACATGTTTTAACATAAATATTAAGACTCTGAAAGGACAGAATTTTGAAATGGATTTTTATTTCTTCTAATTATAAAACCAAAGACATCTTACTTTTTCACACACTATTTTTTATGTAACCATAAAATTGATTATGTAATCATCCAAATGTGCACTAGGGCCTTTGGATAGTTTTGGTTATGAAGGATTTATTATTAAGAATTATTATCAAGCGTTTGTGCTACAAATATGACCTACTTCAAAGTTCTTGTACCCTGTTAAGGACGTTACTTGACAACTCTTTCTGGAACACCACACGGCTGCAGGGAGAGTAACGGGTGACACCTTTTCCTGTGGCTTACCTTTCCAGCCTAGTCACTGAACATCATTCCTTGCATTTTGGAGGTAGTCTCCTGACTTATAAGAAATGAAGTGGCGCTCTCAGTTCTCAATCCTGAGTTTCAACAGGGAGGTCAAAGGCTGAAGGAATAGTCATCCTCAGGGCAGGATGAGGCACTTCATCGTGTGTTTCTCCAGAAGGGACAGTTTGCACCACCATCCTTCTGTGAAAAAGGGACTTTCACTATCAAGGACCAGCTACGCAGTGCTAAATTCACTTGAAAACACAGGCCAATAACCAGAAGAGCATGAGGGAACGTACTCCTAAGACATCCAGTCCAGCAGTACGTGCTCTTAAAATCACAAGTTGTTCCCAACGTGACTTAAAATCTGCCCCTCTTCTCCCTGCCCCCGCTGCCCCATCACCCCAGGCCCTGTTTTCTGGGGTGGGTGATGCACCCATCCCAACTTGGCAAAGCCCCTGACGTGTTCCCGGCCATGGTACCCTCTCCATCTGCAGCACCTGTCCTCCTGGCAGCACACCGGTCCCCTCTCCAGCCTCAGCAGGGAATGTACAAAAGCAGATTTAAGGCACGTTCACATGTTCCTGCTGTCACAGCTTTCAATACTGCCACACCAACACAGGTCTTATGTAGCACGTAACAGAGATAAATATAATCATCTCCCTGCTTTCATGCCACAGCTCTGATTCCACATGCATTTCGGTGCATGTGAGAAAGCTTCTAGTCTAAAATAGATCTATCTGGCATATTTAAAGTGAAATACACACACTTGCAAGGTGAGAGGTGAAGCAAAAATCTGGACATGCTGTAGCATAGATGAAAACAGGACATTCCCAAAGCAACAGGATTGCTTGCTGCCATTTGTCTCCATTATTCCATTGCCTGTTAGTAAATTGCCCAGCAGTTCCTGTAGTAGTATCATGTTGATAATAGTACCTGAAGTTACAAAGTTAACCTTTTAGGCTATAATTTTTCAAAGCTGACTTCTATTTCAGCAGGAATGTTCTCCAAAAAAACTCAGCCAAAACAGTCGACTAAGGTACAAGAATGAGATGAGAGGAAAAAGAGGGTTTCTGCAGGCTGAATGTCTCAACCACTTTTCCTTTGAAAAAAATATCACACCCATGTTTTTGAACAAGGACTATGGATTGGTGAGACAAGTGATCATTTCATGCAGGACACATCTGTGAAAACCTGACCAAATGATTGGGCTGAAAAGATCCCAGCAGTTTGCACATATTCATAGAAAATGTTAGGTTTCAGAAACAGATCCATAGGAGCACAGCACACTTGGGACTACAGGGACCGTGGCAGAACTTCTCTGCTACTGCACAAACACTGGGCGTGGGTTCAAGAAACCAGAAGAATGAATAGTCTCTGGAATGCCACAAATACGGTAGCCCTAAAAAAGGGTCTGATGAGGAGGCCAAGTATCAGGAGAAAGGGAGAGGCAGCCTCCCCGAGGTCTCTTCCAGCATCCTCCTGGCCTACAGCACAGCTTTTCGACTGGGGTACTTCTCAGCCTGTTACCCCAGCTCTTTAACCCAACCCTCATGAGGGTAATGGCAAAATACCACCTGATGCAGAGCTGGCCCACGGGAGCTGGCTCCGGCTTGGCAGGGCTGCAAGCCGGGAACGCAGCACCGGTCTGCACGCAGCATCACGCTCCACACTGCAGAGGTAGCCCCTGGCTGTTTGCAACTCCTGCCTTCCTCACTTCCTCTAACAACCTGGGGATATGTTAGCCTGTTTGATAGTTCTTTGCTTACTGACCGGAGAGCCTTTGGGGGAGTTTAATGAAGGTTTTGTAATAAGACATTTCCTGGCTCTTGAAGTTCATTTTCAGTTAACGCAGGAGGAAAAAAAAAAAAAAAAAATCTGCCAAAGAGCTGTTGCAGAGCTTTGCAGTTCACTAGCTCACAGACTCCAAATTTGGCCTTTGCGTTATGATATAGCTCTCTGCTTAAAATAAGCGTATCCAAAGCAGCTTTTATTAATTCGTTTGCCGGCACCCGATGTTTCAGCCCCGGTGCCTGGCTCGGCGGAGGGCGGCTGGGGCTTGGTGGCGCAGTTGAGTCTCTGCTCCCCGGCATGCGGACCCGTCTGCTCTCAGCCCACCGCTGAAATGCGTTTGACAGGCTCATCTTTAGCTCACTGCAGTGCATACTGAGGGAAGCACAACAGGGCAAACCCTGCCCGCTGCTGAAGTGAGGTTTCAAAAAAAAGCAGGATACTTTGCATGAGAAAGGGAAGCGGGACTCCAGCACGCTCCTTCCACAGGGAAGGCAATGCAACCCCCGCCAGGCAGGGAGGCAACCCTAAATCCACCATTATTCAGGGTGAGAACAGCACACCTACTCGTACAGCAGCTGAACATCATATTACTGCTTCCATGAGGCTTAACACCACAAACAAACAAAGGATTTAGTAGCACATTTCCAAAGCATTATTGAGTAGTCTCTGTTAGTGCTGCTTTGGACCCCCCCGCTGGGACACGTGCAGTTAGATGACACAATATTGGTGCCAATTCTTTCCAGGAGGTTTTTCTTTACAAGTTTCCAGCTACATCGATACATGTTAAAGATTATAGCTGGGAAACACCTGACCCAGCTGCTTGCAGATACTGCCCAAGTTAAATCTATCCTCCTGCACAGGGAACACTCTCCTAACCGGACTGTGGCAGCAGAACATCTTTCATACCACTTTTGGAAACACCACACCCAAACCAAAATGATTGCAGGAAAGTCAGCAACTTTCACAGGTAAACGTGATGCAGTGCCTGCAAATATACCTTAGAGCAGAGTTCCTTCAGAGAGCATCACCCAAAACAGCAGGGATTACATGTCATTGTCAGGCAAAACGTAACAGAGGAACTTTCTGCCAAATCCCTCCAGCACCGTTTGTGACGTGAGATTTAATTTAAGAATATGCAAATGACAGCATTAATACACTGACGGGCTCGGACTTTGTTGTGGTTGTTGTAAGCGACTGTCCCAGAGGAAAAAGAATTATTTGGCACGTGTTCTTCCTCTTCTCCTTTTCTAACCCTGACCAGAAAACAGTGAGCTCTATCAGGTTTTTATCCAGCTTGCAGGTAAAGGGTTACAGATTCTAGGAAGTATTAAATGCAAACTTTAAAGGATTTTATTTTCATCTACAGTCACATGATTCCTTAATACCCAATGACACTAACTACAGTGTCTCATTAAGAGGTCATGCAAACTCCAAAGCTAAACAAGGCATTCTTACATATTTAACATTCAAATGCAGAAGCCAAGCTAAGCCATGGAAGATTGTAATCAGAAAAAAGCTACACGTCCTGATCTGCACAAAAGCTACAGGTAGGAAAAGTTCTTCTTCCTTTAAACTGGTAACATTGTGCTTTCAAGAGAAACTGTTTACAGGGTGTATTTTGTACGCTCTTTCTTTTTTAACTTTCAAAATAGTCTAATAGTTTTATCCTGAAAATATCTGATCTCACCTGTTCCACCTGTTGGAGGGTCCGTATTGTTTTTATACTCAGAAACACAGTTGGCTCAGCAGAAACACAAACAAAACAATTTTTATTTCAAAACTATTTAAAAAAATAATACTTTTAGAGATTTTTTAGTCATTGAAATGGTTGTGTTAGAGTATGTGGGGCGAAGGGGGAGTTAATATGCCTTTGATGTCTGAAACAAAGGGATTTAGAACTCTTCTGACTTTACTTATACCATGAATTGCACATTGTTTCAGTCACTTCAATCAAAGTGTATTTTAACGGATGTGGCTTTCTCACTGAACTTACATGATTTCTGATTTCCTCTCCTAGAATTTGATGCATTAAAAAAAAAAAAAAAACAAACAACTTGCAAAAGCAAATGAAAGGCAGATGGGGAGTATTACAGTGCTCCATAAAAGGAGAAAAGTTTACAAAATAGGGAGTAAGAGGAAAGTCAGCTAAAACCCAGTTAAAAAGTCAGTTAATCAAGAATTTAAATTATATTAAAGCATATCCATTTTCACACGGAGTGATAAAGTTTCACTGACAAATGCTGGCAATATTGCAGGCATTCATTATTTTTAACTTGTTCTGAAGGATTTTTCCAGGGTACAGCATTAGCATTTTTATCACCAAGATCTTTTTCTCATCACAACTTTTCTTTAAACTGTAATTGTTTTCAGACAGCATTCTAAATACTCATAATTTTAATCCCATTATAGGAATTTAGTTAGAGACTACATTCTCTACAGCATCTATATTTACTAGATGCACTCTAGTGCATCATAAGATTCCCACCCCCTGGGGATTCCCACTGCACAAGAGCAGCAAGCGGTGTTTATTGTTTTACTTCTACATTGGTTGGGTGGTGATTGCAAGCAATGTATTATTTCCTCAGTTTATTCCATAAAGCCCATCTCTTTTTCTTCCTCCCACATAATGCTGGGGGATACTAAAAAGAAGGGGAGAGTAATAATACCTACAGCAACTTGCTTCAGATAAGCTCTCAATGTTCTTCACAAAAAAGGGTTTTGTCATTACCCATACTTAAAATAAATGTCAGCCCAAACAAGTTTACCAGTAGCGCTTCAAAAAATTAATATTGTCATTCACTTTCAGAATGCCCATCTTGAAACATAGTAGGTCTAATGTTGAGGAGGGCCAAGACTCTAGTATGGCCTAGTATGTTCAGCCTGAGGAATCAAAAATCTTTTTATCCAACTAATTGTACTCCTAACCTCCCAGTAGAGTTGCTTGCAACTGCGCTGATGGGAACATAGCAAGAAGCCACTACACTTTAAAAGAACTGTTCCAAATTTACTATAACTGACCTCTGAACTTGAATTATTTACAAAAATATATTTAGAAACTCTTGTAGATAAAGGGCTTATTTACTAAGCTAAATTTAAATCTTAGGGGAGAGAGGGGAATGCACCAGCTCTGAAATAAAGAGCCAACGTATTACACAGGCTTTCACCGAGGAGGAACGTTGCACCTTACACACTAGGAACAGCCTGCCATGGCTAGTCTCTTTTAAGAAATGTTTATATAAATTGGGTGTGTCATGGTAAACCAGCAGTTTAGTAGTTAAATTTGTTGAATGTTAATTACACAAAGCATCTTTGTAGGGTGGAAGGTAGAATGAACACTGAAGTTACTCTGTGACCAGAAAGACAGACTGGCCATTGAATGAGAGGGAGCTGTAACTCCTTTCCTAAAAAAGGAATACAAATGAGGTATTTGCTGTCTAGCGCTCTAGTAGTTCAAATTTTTTTTACTCCCACGATTTTACCCTTATTACAGGAATTTGTACTGCTCTAATTATTACTCTTTTTTCTGATTAACTAAACCAACCTATTTTCTTGCTTCATCACATCTATACAAAGTCAAATGTAGTGTTGTTTCATGGGGAATACACACAAATCAAATACTTCCTGCTCATAAACAAGGGAAGAGAGAGGTTCTTGGAAACTGAGATTGTTGGAAACCTAAGAGAGATTTTTTCACTTGGATTTTGGGGGAAGTCAAGCAAACATCAAAATCAAAACACTACCAGAAGTTTGGAATAGTTTTCTCTTTACCCTAAAACCAGAACTAAGACAAGCATTGCTCAAAAGCTAATCCAGCTCTTCCAAAAGGCATGCAAATCTCAGGAAACTTGTACCAGATTTAAGGCTAATGCTGAAAATCAACCCGATGTTTTTTGCACAGCTCTAGATAGGTGGGAAGACAGAGCAAAACCTGCAAGAGAAGGGAACTGTGGCTTCCTTGGAAAGCCCGGTTGAAAGTGGTCACTGTGCAAGGTAAACATTAGTGAGTGCTGAGGCCCTTCTCTAACCCCACTGTTGTTTGTACCTGATCTCAAGAAAACCAACTTAAAGTAAGTATTTGCTCTCAGGCTTTACTGACTGAAAGCCAAGGAAAGCCTTTCTTCACGTCTTTCAGGAAGGGATGGTTTTTACTATGTTTGCACAGTATTTATCTAAACACAGCTTCAGCATTGTCTACATCTTCCACTGATACCGTTTCACAAAAGGCTTGGGCTGGGGAGGGGGGAGGAACTCAACACACGCAACCTACTGAAACGTGATGAAATGTAGTCAGGTAATAAAGATTTGTCTGGAACTTATAATTCCTCCTTCGGAATTTCCGGCGATTTCCACACAACCAAGTTGTCATGGGGAGAGCAGGAGGCCAAATCCCCACTGCTCCTTAACTAGGAGCACCTCATTTAGCACCTGATCATGCTGGAGAAGTAACATCAAAACTTCACACCCAAGCAGTGATGCATGGAAATTGTTGACTTTTGCTGAGCTACAGAAGGAATGCTGGCAAGCAGAGAGTATTGCTAAAGGAGAATAGGTATAAAACATGATGAGTTTTACTTATTGAAAGTTTGATATCAAAATGGACAAAATAAATTAGTTTTGGTAGAAAGGGCAAAAGGAATTATTGGAAAGCGGAAAAAAAAAGGCAGCAGTTTTCCTGTGAGCTCTCCTCTGAGTCACTTTCACTTAGACATATGGAGGAACTTTAGAATTTTATTAAGAGCCGAGTACATTGTTTGCAAACTAAACATTTAATCACTTACAGCAGGAAGCAGGGGAAAAAAGCACAAGTTTTCTTTTTTGTGTGACATTTTTCTGTCTGCAGTTTTTATACCAGTTTATTTGACTTCCATTTTTTCACTTTAACCACAGATGTTTGCTGCAAAGCCACAGATGCTTTCTGGTTAGAAAAATATTGCTGGTTGACTATTCTATTATTAATTCACATAAGTTACTTTTCCATCTGGGATAGCAAGGAGTAAGCCATCTCCTTGGGGCTTACTTTTTTTGGTGTTACCAGCTGGGCCTGGCTCAACTTTGCATCATTTCCCAGCTATTTAATATAGTCATGTATTTCTATTAAAGAACAGTTAATTGTCTGATCTTATGTAAGCAAGGTCCAATGCCTTACTATAGCAGGCAATCTGCTTTTCTGAAAGATGTGAGTAACAAGGACAAGAGTATCCCATATCAAGAACACACACACAATGACTGAAAACATTTTCAACCTGAAGTCCACCCTGGGAACTTTTCATACTGGCTCCAGTGTGAATAGTATCAAATCCTCACACTGTCAACAGAGGCCAGGAGAAAAAGAAAAAGCCTGATGCAAGCTGTGCCAGTGCTACCCAGCACGCTGCTGCCAGCAGAAAAGACAGCACAGCAGCAGCACACGTTTGCCTGTGATAGACAGAAGCTTTCAAAACAGATTATTTCACCTCTGCCCAATCTCCCATGCTCAGGACAGGTGCATCTGGATATTAAGGCACTTTGCCCAAGCGTTAATGTTCTCCTACAATACACTCCAATGCAGAGTCTCTGAAGACAGCTTTCAGGCAGGAGAGGCAGGGAGTGTCCCAAATGAGCCGTGTGGAGCCGGAGCCACATTCCCACAGTCCTGAGGACCTGTCAGGCCACGAGTCTGTTCCTCCTCCGACTGCCTACCCTCCCCGCTGTATTTCTTGCAATGACTGTTATTTATTGACTGGGCTATATTTATTGCACTCACTTCCCCCTTCACCCCACAGCCACTTTGCCACACTGTTTTGCCAGCAGTAGATTTGGGAGTGCCCAGCTTTATCTACCTTATTATGCACCTGAGCTTTGTGCAACAGCCTAGGATGCAGAAAGCACCTCCTGGGCCCTGACACAGCCACCCAACAATTTCCTCCTCTCCCTTCTGGGCTGCGTGCTCCCTCCTACAGCCACAGAGGTACAGCGAGGGCCCTCCCTGAGGCCCCCCATGCCAGGACACCACCAGCTCCGGGACTGCAGCCAGCCCCCGGCTCCTGCTCCTCTTGCCCAGCTAGCAAATCCACACTGCTCCAAGTTCCAGGCAGTTTCTTTCCCTCCAAAAAGTGTTATCAGCTCTTACTCCTCTTATGGTGTGCAAGCTTGATAGTGGTCACATTTGCACGATTTTTCCATGGAGCTGCTATTCTCATCTACTTTTGATCATAGTAAAAGAAGGATAAGTCTCAGGCAAATTCAGGATTTTGAAGTAAGCTGGTAGACTTGTTCACTTAGAGCTCAGTGGAAAACAAGCAGTTCCTGGCAGCTGTCAGGAACCTGAATAAAGCTTTGTTAAGGGCCCCTCTATTTTTGGTTTGGGTGTGGCATGGAAAAAACAATATTTACCATCTTGGTAGCTGTGCCCTTTGTGTATTTGTTTTCATATTCCCTTTCCCCGTGTGAATTTAGCAGATGTCGTATGGCCTGAAATCAGCCCTGTGTTTCTGTTGTCAGAGTACGTGTATGTCTCCACTGAACATTAGTAATGAACAGGCAATGTCTGTGCAGCAAAGATACAGATTCAACTGCCAGGCACCGTTTCAGAGGCAAACATGGATTAAGATCCAAAATACCGTAAGATTTCATTTGCAATGTAAATGAAACAAAAGCTACAGCCATCAGCCCTAAACTGAAGGCCTCCACGGGCCTGAGAAGCTACAACCATGTAAAATGTCCAATTTCTGTCCTTAAAACCTCTTTTTAAATTAAAATCACCTGGGAATATTTTCCATTGCTTTGGATGGATGCACACAGATTGCTAAAAGGCTAGTCCATATTTACCAATATACATTAAAAACTCATGCTCAATGCAATTATCCAAGTGCAACTATCCAATTAATTACCTTCTATTAAAACGTTTCCATTCACTTTATGTTTTCATAGAGTACAAACATACAGATTTGCTAAAGCACAAATGATCAAAAAACTCCAAAGACAGTTTAAGAAAACAGAGCAAAGCCAAGGACAAAGTGCTAGGTGCTAGGGGAAGGCCAGCTTGCTGCTTTCATGGCCAATACCAGCACCAACTATTCATCAAATTACAGCCTTAGCTTAGTTTCATTTCTCTGCCATCCTAAAGCCTTACAGTGGCACCACTGTAATCAATAAGGCTGGGCTTTCCTCCTGGAGAGAGCGAGAGCACACCTACTTAACTCAGAGCACATATTGTTACCCACATTTTGCATGCGGAGGAAGGCCAGGTTTGAGAAGCAAGGAGCTAAATCAGTCCCATGGCTCTGTGCAGGAGACAGAATTTGAATCCAAGTCTCGCAAATGCTCCACTAGTCAAATCTGCCTCTAGAGACAACAGCCTTTAAAAATCCAACCCAGTGTCAATAACTTCCTGGTCATGGGGCAATATGTCAGACTGGCCAATAAATGAAGTTCTAACACACAGGGAGCAGGTATTTGCTTTACGATAGAGCCACCTAAGACACACCACTTATAACCATGGCATAAACTTTGGGACAAGGAGTTCTGCTGGAAATGTCAGCCTATTGTTAGCATACAGCATCACGAGCTATTCCACTGCCAAAACACAGTCCTACAAGTCAGACTTAATTGTGCAATTTTCATTGATAATTTGGGTGAATACAGCCCATTCTTTTGCACAGGATTAAAAGAAAAAGGAAGAAATTAAAAAAAAAAAAGTATTACTAAGCTGGCTCGATGCCTGACAACAGTAAGTCTTTTAAGGCAGTGAATACTTTTCTATAGCTTTCAAGTATTGTTCTACTAAGAGACTAGAAAAGGTTGCAAAAACAATCAGGACAAGCAATTCAATAATACAACAGAAATGCAGCTGTATTTCACTGCTATCTCACCATTACCGTATCTTTCCCACATTTGGACGTTTTTACTCTTTGAGTCAAAAAGAGCTCATGTAAGAGAAAAAGTCACATCACATAAAAGGGTCATTATTAAGGTATTGTATCAGAGTCTTTTCTTGAAGATTTTTGAGTGTGACTTTTAGTGTTTTCTGTATTTTTCCGTTTTAAAAGGTTTGTTCTCCATTTTCACAGTACTTTGTAACTATGGCCCAAATAATCCTCTGCTTTTCTACTCTCTGCTGACCATTCTTTATATGAAATGTTCATGAACAATGAGGTAAAAAATGCATCTTAATATGTTTCCCACACTTGTTATCTAGAAGCAGTACCATGAAAGGGGATCATCTTGAGCAATGAAACTAGGGGAAAAGACCCCCTCTCAAAAAAAAGGATGAAGGAAAAAGAAATGCCTCAGGTGTATTAATATCTTTCAGGCTATGCCTGATCTGAGACCTGATACACATATACCCTGATAAAGAAACTGATTTCTATGGCTTATACTGTTTTAGAGGATTCCTAGTTTTAGTGTATGTATTTGATCCTTCCCCAACATCCCCATAGCTGACTGGGTCTAAGCAGTTCTACTGACAGGCTACAAGATCATTTCAGAAATAACTGCTTGAGCCAGGCACATCATGGTCTTATCATTCACTGAAATACCAGATTCTAAACATTTGTGCCCCTACATGCTAGGCATTCATCTGAACTGTGGACTATCAATATCTGACATAACTAACAATATTACCAGTTTGCTGACAAAATAAACCAACTCTGCTCCCACAACATGTCAAATTCTTCTGCTGAGGAAAGGATTTTCTTCAAGTCTGCCAACACAAGCTATATTACTTATCTGGATTTCATGTTACGTTGTGATCCAAGCAAAAAGCAACAAGGATAAGAAATCATGATGAAAGTGATAAAACTGATTTTACCACTGTTTCCATACAGGACAACTGGGTAAGGAAAGTTTGAGTTTGAGGTTTATTTATTTGTTTTTCAAGATGGGCAAAGTCCAATTTTTCTTTCAAACTCACTGACTCATCTGCACCAAGTATAATGCTCCCCAGGCTTTACATTTACTTCTTCCACATCATTCTTCTGTATATGCCTTAGCCCAACACTGTGCCCTACGCACAGCCTTCTGATTCTCAGACCCGCTAGCAGCCATGAATTTGGGCAGGTGGCAGAATTGTTAATTCATGGTGTTCTCTTTCTGTCTTCCCAAGAAAATATATGTTATGGCTGAACAATGAATTTATACCATGTGCTTTGTGGATCATACCTACTCCTCTGCATAGGATTCACTTTGGACTAGCAGTAACAAACCAAGGATGTAACTTGCAAAATCAAGCTATTTATAAACAGGTTTCAGTATCTTTTTTTTCTGTTTACATTCCAACTTGAAGATTCAGTTATAACTTGAAATCTTCCCAAAAGTTTTTCCAGTCTGCCAACCACACAAAATACACTTTTTTTTCCTGTATCAACCTAAATCCCCTTTGAAACAATGAAATCAACATCAACTCTTTTCCCTGTGGGTTCTGTTTGCCCTTCAAGAAGCTGAAGTTTCATGTTACCCCCTCAAACCTGTTGAGTTGGTTAAGCTGTTAAACTGCCAAACATGTTAAATTGCCTTTGTCGTACCATTTTGAAGCCTGTAAACCACTGATTCTTTTAGTCTTATTAAACTCTTTTCCATCCTCTGTATCATTCCAGCTTGATACAAAAAGACAAATCTGCAAAAAATTATTCAATAAGGCCAGTATCTGAGATGAGCCCCAGAAGCATGGCTTATTACAAATCTGTGGTTTGCACGGCTGTAACAGCTGTGTTAAATGATAAAGTAAACCTGACTGAATTTCTCTGAAGTACATTTAGGGCAGATAATCCAGTAGTGGTACGCTCTCCATGCTATAGGGCTTTTATTGTTCAGTATCATGCCATGAAAGAGCCTAGATTTGTATGTTTGACTCTTGACATGAAATAAAGGCAATCATAGACTGAGATTTCTTTGTTCAGTAAAACAAACTTTTTCTGGCCTGTTCAATTCTACTTTATCTCACATTCCTACAGCCTGCAATATTCTTCTGACCGCAGAGCTCACTGTGCAGTGCAGTGCTAACGCGGTTGAACAGCTCACCTAGATACTGGCACAGATTCCCTAACCCAAGGACTGAGTCCATCAAGAGCCACCTGTTTTCTAGGTTTGGCCTTCTGTTTCCCAATCTGTGCAAAACTCTATTGTTACCCTGCAGGATTTTTACTTTACTCAGGTTGTTTTGGTTTTCCTCATTCCCATGGCATCCCCAGTAAGGAGCATAATACCCAAAGATATCATAAAAAAAGCCCTTTGTGCTCCAGGAGATATACAGGGTTTCTTGACTAAGCCTGCTGGAAACTTTGTAAAAGAAACTATACTACCACCCAGAAAAAGCCATGCTCCCTCTCCCAAGCAAATGGAAAGATTGACTCCATCAAGCCCTGCAGATTCAGGAGTCCTTCATCCTCAAAACTTCCTCATCACACAGCTCTCACAGCTCATTTGACAGAAGGAAAATGAAGCTTTAAGTTGGCAAAGACCCCATTCATTTATGCCAAGAAAATCCCACACAATTTGGAATTAATCAATAGCACAGAAATCCCCTCCCACCTACCATATGGAGCCCAGTCTCCAAAAATCTGCAGAGTCTCTCTCTAAGGTAGTATTTTAAATAAGCCTGTTTGCAGAACTAGTTTCACCCTCCTCCCATGCTGCCTTCCCACACAGAGAGATCTTTTTGCTACTTTCCCCCATGGAGAAAAATAACACATCTATGTGGAAAATGAAGACTGGACCATCATAAAGCCTGGAGAAGCCTGATATGAGAAAATCTTCTCCCCACTGAGCCAATAATACACTCTATTTCTAGTCCAGCAAGAAGAAATACAAACAAGACTTCGCACTGTCAATGAGCCCTTTTGAAAGGCCTGGTAACAAAGATATGCCTGAAACAGAGCCTGGGCTTCACCTTTCTTCTTTCTCCAGGCATTTCTTTTGCTTTCCAGGAGGCCTGAAGATCCCTTTATGGAAGCCAAGATTGCAATTGATTGCCACAAAGCTTTCCATGAATGGCCTTTTTGAAGTATTCAGGTGAGATGCCTGGAAGACTCTGAGGTATTTGTTATTCACAGCGTGCAATTACCTAGCTCCCCGTTATACTTCAGGGCTTTTGTCCCCTCCCTTCCTGCAGGATTTCCCCATATAAAGAGGCTGTAGGTGCTCTGTCTCTGAGTTACCTTCAGGTTTTTTTGCCGTATTTCCTTGTTTGTGTTACAGCAGCATCTACAGGCACCAAAAGCGATAAAGGCCTCATTGCTCTGGCTGCCACGGAGACACCTAGTAAGACATACCCTATTTAAACCCTTATAGATTAACTAGACAGTTACAGATTAGATCTGGCACCTGCTTACTTTAAGGAGAACAAGAAAGCATATGGAATAATAATCCCATCTTGCTTATTAGTGAAGAATACACCATCCCTGAGAAATAAATGCTCTGGGTTTTAATCTGTTTGGATTTAGGAAGCACTTAACCATAGGTACCTGAAATCCCAAGTGATAGATGACATCAGGAGGTTATTACATACCATGTGGCGGCCACTGCCTCATGTGGCTTTGACAGCAGTGGGTTCTGGTGTCTGTCCTGTGCATGAGGTAAGCTCAGAGATCATCCTGAGCAGCAGGGACTCATCAAGGTCAAGGAAACACCAGGTTTGTGAACCCTGAGTTGCTTTGGACTGTGTGGCTATCAAGCTGCCACACTCAGACAGAAGGGTACCTGCCACGAGCATGCCGCTGTCGTGCCCAGTAATAGGACTTTAGACAGCTATGCAGAGTTTGCGGGGCAAAATCGTATCTATAATAGGCACTAATATCCCACACAGCTCAGAAAGGCCCTTGTGAATTGTTCTGCCATGATGTGGCACTTCACCACTGCTGGAGCTGGGCCAGAGCTGTGTCCCACAGACTGCTCCTGCAACCCACCCACTGCTGGGGCAACAGAGAGCACAGGCAGGAGTGCCAGCAGGAAAGCCACAAACAGACTGCTGGGTGTTAGTCAGGCCTCTTAATCACAAAGCTGTACTCCCCAATCATTGCTCCACCCAAACCATGCAGCTAACTGCCCTAATATTAATGTTTGCCACCTGTTTCCTTCTTCTTGGGCTTTGCCAATGGAGACATCCTTTCCCTAAGTCCCAGTTCCCAAGGTTCCACACTTTTCATGTCTGTAAAACTTTTTACTATCTGAAAAAGTAATAAATGAAAAAAAAAATCAGGGCATCTTTCAAAATAGCTTGAGCTAGCCAAGCTTTGTTTCTTTTGTACAACATTACACACAGTGTATTTCTTTCCAGAGGCAACAACAGTGAAGAGTTTCCACACCCCTCTCCCTGCACAGGCTGCAGCAGGGTTGGTGTTTTAAGACAATGTCCCAACAGCACACACATTGCAAATTGAACAGCAGTCTTGTTTTGCAAACTCCCCTGTTGGTTTCTGACTATTAAATGCCACCTGAATAAGGAGACTCTCTTTGTTAGAGAAAGAAAGGGGGAAATCAGCTGAAAGCTGCCTCTGTGTCCTCTCACCTCTGGGGAACACGTCTTCCCCCATTGCTGGGGGCCACTAGATGCTGTGCTCGGAGCCAGTGCCCAAAGGGATACCTTCGAGACACACTCAACTCCAGCTGTCTTAGGACAATGCAATGGTTTCCATGGGTCAAAGTCTCTGGTTCACAGGCTCTCACCTTATGGGCTCAGTTTAAGCTCTAGCCATAGGAGATGGGGGGTTTTTTTCAGGACTTCTGTTCATTATGAATCTTCAAATTCACTTTTTGCCTTTTGAATACATAGAGCACAAGGAATAGGTGAGAAAAGGGACGTCTCTTGGCAGCAGATCAGCATCACAGAAATTCAGTTGTGAGAGAAAACTACATCACAAGTCACTCATATGTCACTTTTGCTGGAAGAAAGTTTTGCTACAGAGAAAATAAAAATATAAGCTTGATACATTTAAAGGATTTCAAGAAGTAATATGCAAGATAGCACAGTGTGAAAAAGTCTTCTTTTCTGTAAAGGACAAAAAATATCTTATTCCTTCAGACCCCTTCCTCACCTCATCACAATGAGCCATGTAGACTGAAACTTGATCAGGTAGCAGAAGGGTTAGGAAAGCACCAACTACATTTTTATGCAGATTTGCCAGTCCATTTTAGCTGAAGTGAATTCTGGTGTCTTTTTGATACGAATAAGGCAGGACTTGGTAGAATCTAGCAGCTGTCTGGGTCTCCATCAGCAACTCAACCACTTTGTCGTCGCTTCACCATCTCATCTTACTGGCACTGTGATCCAAACCAGGAAAGAAGCTCGGTTCTTTGGCAATCAAACTGGCAGTCTGACAAGGAGCACAAAAATGAAGACCCGATGTTTTTTCCAGGCATACAAGAACCTCAAAATTCTCTCAAATAGGGAAA
>NW_010556887.1:53475-96075 GCF_000687285.1 Phaethon lepturus
AATATCATCCTATAAATTTAAGGGAGAAATGGTCTTTTTACAGAAAATTTTTAAAAGAAACCACAAACAAAAATATGTGTTTTCTCAGTAGGAACAAAGCTAGATTTTTTTGTGGCTGTTGTAAACCAGACTTACCATTCCCACTCATCCTTATATACCACATGACATTTGGAAAAAAAGTATACAATAAATGCAAATGTCTCTAGATGTCAAAATGTTGGGAAGCGTGTATGGTTTTTCTCTTCCACAATAAAAAGACCTAGAACACTACAGTGCAAGGGACAGCACAGACCCTTACAGGCTCCAGTGTCCCCAGTCCGCACAGACATCCTTGCTACTAGGACCTGAGAAACAGCTTAAACAGCTGGGGGGGGGGGGGGAGGGAAGGCCTTATTATTCAGGACAATACTAATTTTTAGTTCCCATAGATCACTTCAATTAAATGTGATTTGTAAAAGAAAAGCAATCCATCAATATTGGCTTTGGGATGCATAATGGAGATCCAGGATCTTAATTTTAACTGGTTTTAACATTAAAAAACTATGTTTTGTCAAAGCTGGGGAACCATCCATTGTGAGAATCAAATCACATGACTGAAGAACTGATATCAGTCCTATCAGATTACACTGCAGAAAAAGGAAATCTTTGCTAAAGGTTTAACCATCCTCAGCAACTCCAAAATTTAAGTAATGCTCATTCAAGATGTGATACACAGTATTTGTTAATGTAAAAACAAAAGGAATACAGATTAACAACCACTTTTGCATTGTCTGCTTAAAATGCCAGGAATGCATACAAATCACACCAGTTAGCTAAGTTAAACCTACAATAAAAATAAACACCTGAATTTGAGACCTTCCTTACAGATGAAGTGATCAAAGACTGCAAACAGAGAGGATGTCTCTCTCCATTTAAAACGCTCCCTTTGGTTTCAATCCTTCATATGTAGATTGCAAGTAAATACCAACACCTGGCAAACCCCAAGGAAGCCAGTCTCGCACCAGGGCACTGCAGGAGTCTCTTGGCACAGGAGATGAGAGAATCCCAACTGTATTAAATGCCTCAGTGGCACTGCTTCAGCTGCAAAACCACTGCTCAGAGCAGCCCATGGGAAAACCAATGTGTACTACACACACAGCTCTAAAAAAAGTGTGGTGTTGCACTGGCATGGTTAAACCACAGCAATTTTGTGCATAAGAATGCTGTGCTGATTTAAAATCGGTTTATCTTGATTGGTTTACTCTTGCTTCACAACAGCACAATTTCTGTGGGCAAACAAGGCTTCAGTCTTAAGTAGATGCTTGGACTGTCAGTCTCATAGGATTAGCAATTTTAAATTAAGAAATAGGTTACAAGAAAAAGTAATTTCATGCTTCGAAAAGAACTTTTATTTATTTCAAAGGCTTGGAACCTAGAACAATCACTCCATAATCTTATCCAAATGTTGATGTCGTCAATGCATTTTAAAGCAGCTTTTAATTAAGTTAAATAAAGAAAACAGATGCTGCTAAAGAAATGCCCAGTAAGAATTTCTATTTCTATACAAAACTGCTTTAAATGCATAACCAATTCTGCTGTGAGATGTGATGCACACAACTGAGTTTATAGGTGTTTAGTGTGTGCCATTTAATATGTCACTGTGAGCAGTCAGCACAAAGATAATTATATAAATATAGAAGAGTGGGCCTATAGCCTCCACTTCTTCCAATTAAAAAAGTATATAAATTAGTATATAAATAAGTCATAGCCAGTAGCATTTGCTCTGGGCTGCAACAGTGTTTACTTTCTAAAAAGTTGCATCTGCCCAAATTAAAAAAGTCCTTTTTCAGTTTTCTTCACTCAGGTGAGCATACACAAAAGACAACCATTCAGGGAACATTTTCTATATTTAAACTCTGTCAGTTAACAGTGCTGTAACCCAAGTCCCATCCAGGCCATAACATGATCTTAAGAAAGTTAAATTGTATCAGTGTGGAAATCTGTAATAGACACAAAATAAATAAAAATTAGGTCAGTCTAATTGAACTGCAGTAGCTTGTCTGAAAAATACCTTTGCTACCCACTTTGAAAGGGCATTAGAGACCACATTAGGAAAATATTTTCATTTTCAAAATCATCTTCTTCATTACTGCCTGCTTTGCTCAGAGGACTTTCAAAATCTTCATCTTTGCTACTGCCTGCTTTTCTCAGAGGACTCACGGCTGATACATCCTCCTGAGCTTTTATTTGGCTGGAAGATGAAAATATTGCTAGCATTAAAGCTAAAACTTTCGAATGGGCCAGGAGAAGCTAGCTTCAGGAGGATTTTACATGCCTTTTAGGCCCTTACGTGCACATTAAGGTTTATCAAAAATGCCTATGTTTCTCCCATAGAGGATCTACCCTACTGCAGTCCAGTCTTGGTCTGTTTTATGCAGCATGCTGCCTGCACAGAAAGCAGAAGGAGAAAGGGTAGAGCTGTTGACTACTTTGGCAATGGGGCTTTCCGGTCTTCGGGGACAGCTTTATGCCTCCCTCACACAAGCTGAGCAACTTCAGGAAAAGCAGTAAGCCTCGTGCTAACAATTCACCGCACGGATGCCAGCTCCAGCCGCGGCTCTCCGGCACTACGTGCTCCAGGAGAGATGCAGATGACCGCAAGCTGTCAGCCAAACTCCACTGGACTGCAGCCCCCAGCCCCTAGATGGTAGCAGGGGTGTTCATGCTGTGAGTTCCAGTATTTATCAAGAAATGGCGAAAGAAGTATTTGTGTCATTTTGAGCATATATTGGTTACATTGATTACTGATATAAGATGAGTTACATAAATGTATACCAACTATAAAATAAGGGTCCATCCATTTGTTCCACTCAATATCATACTTCCTAAGCAAGAAGAAACCTGGCTCCTCCCTCTCCACAAAAAAAGCAGGAGAAAGAAGCAGCAGCATCCACTGTGACTCACTTATCTTCCTAACTAGAGGAATATACACTATTAAAAACTAATTTGATAGTGTAGGGCTTTCTACACACCAGCCACAGCAAGCAGGAATATATATACACATGCACATAACAAAAGTGATGGGGAAAACCTGTTCCCAAGCCTGTGTTTTCTAGCACCGAATATTTAAAATGTCATCTGAAGCACCTCTATTCCACATCAGTGCATCCTTTAATTGTGTCAGCATAATATTCACACAATTAAGGACTATAATGAACAAGTCCCACTCTGAAGCTGGGGCCTTAAAGGCTGCATATGTTACTTAAACATATAAGTGAATGCTAAGTACATCAGGATTCTTTCAACCACAAATCTACATAATGACAATTATTTAAAATGTTTCAATAGAAGAGTCATGGTCGACTAGTTTATAGCTCAGAACATTTTGCTACTATGTCTACCCAAAAAGAAACGAAATACCATTCCTCAAAGTTCCCCACTTTTTGTAGCTTTCCACAAAATACTTTTCTTACTTCTATTAGCACAATTTTTACTATTAAGCCATTTATAAGAAGTTAGTTTTGACTGAATCTCTAATCTTCTGACTGACAGGATTATAGGTATAATGTGTTTCCTCAAAGGATTTTTCTACTTAGAGAATCAGTCTGCAATCTTCTCTCTAAATTATAGCCCATGATCTAATGTCATCCATTTCCACACCCTTAAAAATGTGAATGGAGGGAAATCCCACTTCTACTGGAGGCTCCCCATGGCTTTTTGCCAACAGGAGAGCTTATGACACTGTGTTACACTCTTCAGAAACCTTCATAATTTTTGTAGCTAAATTTGATGTTTCTTTGTCATCACTGCCTGAAAATAGTCAGCGATGGGGAGATAAGTAAGACCTATGTAAGACCCCAGAGCATGCAACACAGCCTTTACAGGAAGTTGTGCTGATGAAATCGGGCTGATAAAGATTTTTTTACAAGATAAAATGCTGCCAGGTATGGCTTTAATAATAATTTAAGAAATTATTAAAGTCTTTTGATTAAAACTGTTACATATAGATGAGAGAACTAAAATATTTATTCTACAGTTAAATGAAAAAATGCTCTCTTATAACAAACACAAAGACCTAGCGCACCACTCACCCAGTGTCTGGCATTCTTTGCAAACATTTCCCAGAATTACTGATGTCAGTGTCTGGCCAGTACAGTTATAAGTGTGTTTAAATATTTAAACTTAGAAAAGAAGCAGCATTTTTTGACTGAAATTTGTTATGGATGTTCCTGTTTTGGCATGAGTGTTTAAAAACCAAGGATCATGGGTTTTATCAGGATATGAGCATGATGGGGAAAGGAAGAGAGGGCTCAGGATTTTGCCTGATTAAAATGTGCACCAGCTTGCACTCTTAACACTCAGTCTGAAGCTTAATCTCCAGATGAATATTCGTAAATGCACTGACCACAGGTCTGGTAATGTTCTGAAATTTAGAGGCCTGGCTCTCCCCAGAGAGAGGGGTTTTGGGCAGAACTTAAGCAACAAACATTAACAAAAAAAACCCAATCAACCAAAAAACAACAAACACCACACAAAAAACACCAAAAAAACCCCCAGAAAACTAGAACTGACACTGTTAGTACAACTGTCGTGGTTGTAACTGAAACCAGGACAACAATATCACAGGGTTCAAGCAATCATAGGAGAGCAGAGGCCATTCTGCACCTAAGGTTTCCAGGATGCTTTCACACCTGTAGACAACACAGGGAATGTAAAGCAACATTCAACCATTTTTTCAGTGTTTTCCAGCTTATTTTTCAGTATTTGAATAAAGCACCGCTGTTTTCCAATTTTCTTTACTTAAAGATTAACCCCACATCTCAGAGACATCCACGGTAACCGAAAAGACCCACCCATATAGAATAGCTCAAATAAAGTTCTGAATAACACTTTCTTCTAAAAAAAAGCTGCATTTCTCAGTATACCTTTTTCAAAGTCCTCTAGCTGTCTAGACAGCACAGTTGTACACTGCGCTGTAGACTAAAGGGAAAGGTGCAACCACTGTGTTATATAATATAAATACTGGAGAACATTCAATCAGATCAAAAAAGGGACTAGTTCAGAATGGAGCAAACAAAATTCTTCCTCCAGTAAAACTAGTCTGGGCAATTGCTATCTATAAATTTGTTAAAAAAATGTAACGAGGTTTCCGTAGAAAAGAACAAACACTATCCAGCATCACAACAGTGAACGTGACAAAGTCAAATATAAGTTTTAAAAAGTTAAAATTTTTAGGGGAATCTAAGTCTTCAAACTCAGAGACCTAAGCCACGTTTGAGGTGATGTAAGGGTTGCATAATAACAGCTCCCTGAGGGGTGTTTGTGCAACTTCTTCTGATGTACCTGACGCTGACTACGGCACTGAACTGGGGTCTGATCCGGCTTGACAGTTTCTGTGTCTCTCTACACATATTAAGGTAAAATTTAAAACCCAAGAAAAATCAAACAATGCAGAGATATTCCTGATGATGCATTGAAGGGACAGATTTTAAAAGAACAAGCTTTATTCCTTTTTTTAAATAATGTGGCAGGATAATTTTTTTTAAATTATATTATAATTAAATTCCCAATCATGGAGAATAGACAAAAAACACTATTTTTGTTTTCCCCTAGAGTTTTCTGTAGCAGCCATTATTAATGCCTTTGTTGAGCAGAACTCGGGTGGAAGCAAGAAACCAGGAGCTAACCTGCTGCACCTTTGTGGCTCTGACCTGGGTGTCCAAAGCACAAGGGTTTGTTGCAGTCATTGGCTTGCCACCTGCCTGAGGCATTCAACTGTATCTAGCACAATGATGCCGGGAAGCATTCATGAGTAAATACACAGTAACATTTGTATGTTTACAGCATCTGCAAAAGGTGTGTGTAGGGCGATTTCTCTACTGTGTGTTTCCAGAGCAAGTCAAACCCATTAATTAAATTCATGCTCTTGTCCTGCTTGAAAAGGACAAACAGAGCTGATTTATAGGCACTGACAGCTGCAGGAACCAGGAGCACAGGTTTTTCTCACTCCCTCCCCTTAATTAATTTTTAAGCATCTGGGTAGGTTGATTTCTCAGATTCTGATCATACAAAAGGCTCCATGTCCTCATCTACAAAGAAAGAAAAGGAAGCTGCTCCATGCAGAGCACTGTCTGTCAGATTGCCATGGTTTCTCAGTGCTGGCTGAATAGTGTCTACAGGAATTGGGTACCTGAACATACCTGTGCCCAAGCAGCTTGCAGGAAGAAGCTGTAAAATGTCCCACTCATAAGACATTTCTTATCTCATCATTATTTTGCTTCTCCTGACAACAAAAACTTTAAAATGAGAAAACAGTACCTGAGGAACAATGTAATCTACTGCAGCAAAAAAATTCTCTTTTTAACAACAGCCCCAGGGAAATTGCCAGAAATACCACCTTCTAGAGGGAAGATAAATGTCTCTGTATTGCCACAGCACATAGCGATACATGCAAAGAGCAATATACAGCGATACATTGGTATGTTCTTTTCTTCTTCTAGGTTCTTTAAGCAGGAGACAGATTGCTAGCATTTGGGGCTGAAATCTGGAGGTAAGCAATCAGAACACATTTAACACCCAAGCTAAGAACAGGAAACTGTTACAGAAGTGGAAAATTTTGGATGCTGAACTTTGACCCTAGTCTTCTGGGAGATTTTTACTAATAAAAACTATGCAAACATAGACAGAGTATATTGACTCCATATATGCTGCTGTTGCAGACACTGACAATAAAGATCAAAGCTTCCCATGCATTAATGAGCTATACCTGGGCCTTATGTGTTTCATACCATGGTGTATATTGACCTCTACAGAGTGGAAGGTTAGGCCACATGAACTCTGGAGGTCCCTTTCAATTGATTATTTTATGATTCTGTACAACACTTCATAAAACATGAAACAAGTTTATTTTGTTGTGATTCATGATCCAGGTAGCAGAAAGCCTGCTTAGGAACAAGGATACTACCATCTAAACAGCTCATGATCACTAGTTGTCAGGAAGAAATAGTAGCCAGCACGGGGTACAAAAGTGGTGGAACAAACAGAACATAAAAATATCTCTTTCTGCCAGTGACCCAAAGGGGCCTCACTAAAAGACAGCTATAGCTAAGAACCTCTACCTAGACACAAATGGGCCCATGATAATGGACTGCAAGATCAACGAAACAGACAACACTATCCTAAGCTGTCTTAGCTAACAGGAAGGTGGTAATTCTCCAGAAATCTCTTGTACATATTTGAATATACCACTTCTTACAGTCCAACACAATAGCAGTTTATGACATTTTCAATTTATGGCAAAATAAGGAAAACTCAACTCTCACAGGTGGCAACTGGAAGTTCAGCCCATGCATCAAGAACTGGGAAGACCTCAGAGTTCTTCCAGATGGTTACTACCCATTTTCAGCTGTGGATCAAGATCTCTCATTTTGTCAACTTGTTTTTACCACTCGGGAAACAACCTATGCTTTTTCAGTTACTGATCAGGCTCTCCACAAATCAGGGAGATTGGTCAGATCTTGAAGAATTGTTGAACAGTGTTCATTCAAGTGTTAACTGGTGCCTGGTATCTCAGTTACCTGTTTATGTTTTTCATGTTAGTGACAACTTTGATATTTACAAGGAGCGTAGAGCTGAAAGATTATTTCTTCACTCCAAGCATTCATAGAAACAATAGGATTTTCAAATTCAGCTTTGATTTCACAAAACAACTCCCTTCCATGATCTTGCAACAAGATCTTAAAGGCTTTGATTCCACTTCTAGCAAGGTAAACCACAATTTACCATCAACATGCAGTGGGCCTAGTTTTTATGCAGTATCCCACATACAAAACACATCTCATCTTGCCTTGTGCAAAGAGTACATTAATACAACCATATGTAAACAATTACAGTGAAACACATGGGCAGAAATACAAAGAATGCATGGAAATCATGTTCCACTGAAATTTGAATTGAGATGAAGAGATGAACAGATCAAAAAGACCCTAAAAAAAGCTATTGGACTGCAGAGTTTGCATCAGAGAAAGTATTTGAACAAGACCACAAAAGCACACATGGGGCAGGGCCAAGGCTATTAGAGAAGGGAAGGAAACTGTGAGGGGAATGCAAACCTCAAGACACAAATTAAAACCACTGTTGATAGCTGAACATTTTCTGAAACTGTCAGGCACAGCATGGAGTTCTAATCCATTTGACCAACAAAGGAAAACAAGTAATGACTACAACCAACTGATCTTCAGATCAGCTTGGAAGACCAAGTTATGAATTCTGGAAAGAAAGAGTTAAACCCTGTATTGTTTGAGTAAAACATATGTTAGTTCTCTTTGATCCTTAGGGTGAGGGAGGCTCTTTTCTTATGAAAAGTTCTGGTTGACTTCACACAACGTTATACAACAGAGAAACTGTATAGTGCTTGAAAACTTCAGAGTGGGAGCTCCTAATGGAGCGGGACAATAGGTGGATCGGAACGACAACTGTCCAGCCTGCGCAGAGAAATCAACACCCCACACACACCTCGAGCAGAGGATACATACAACTTTAGAAAACAAAAACTTAGAAAGGGATTCAACATCAGCACTAGAAGGTAAATACGGAAATAACTGCTCAGTGTACAAAAGGTTAATTTTGTCCAGCACAAAACATACCCAGGGTCTGAAGCATACCCAGGGTCCATGCCAAAGCAGCTTAGGATATTGCATTTAGATTTTGACTATTTGACTTTGAGACACCATGTTTTTCAGCAGCTAAATGAAATAGAAAATGCAAATAGGAGCTTCTGAGAGCCTAATGATTTTGTTTAAATTCCAGGTTATTTTGGAATGTGAAAACTACTTGCTGCTTGGATCCATGACAACCATGTAGGTACTATACACTCGCTTTAATGATCTACACCAACATGGTAAGCCATCTACACCAAAGATCGGGTCTCAGGTCACTTGTAGTTTTGTCGTGCAGTAAGTTGGAGTGAAGGGCTGTGTAAGGCTTTATGCTTCTGTCTCAAAAAGAGTAATATAAAAGTATTAAACGACATAAGCAAGCAGGATGTGGCAACATTCGTTGATTTATGAACACTGTTTTACACACCAGACAAGTATTAAGGTTCCCAGAATATCTCAAAAGGGATGTTGCTAAGCAAAGGTGATGGTAAAAAGAGTATTTAATTAAGATGTCTGAGTGTAATTTGCAGGACTAACAGCCATGTTCCAAACTATCACCAAGCAGAAGAGGAAAAAGCTCCAAATACAATGAAAAGGAGGTATTTTTAACTCAAATTTAAGTACAAATATAGAATGGTTTATGCCTGACCCTGTCTGACAGCAAATGAACTATCGGTTCAACTGAAAGCCAGCTTCTGCACACATTCTTCTGTTAAATATCCAGCATTTGAGACTGAGTTTTCGGCACTCATTCTAACATTATAGGCAAATAGTTTCACTAATTCATTGCTTTTCTGTTTCTTTAAAGAAAAAATACACCCTACTTTTAGGTCAAAAGCCAGTCACATGCATCAGACAGAAGTTCACAGGGAAATCAGTTATCATTTGACATGCTATAATAGGTAAGCTTACATCTTACCAATACCTATGACTCCCACCAACTCTCCTTTTTGGCATTTTCATTTCAAATTTCTGGGAAATTATAGAAACATATTTCCTAGAAGTTTTAAAATAAACAAATAAAACCTAATTATAAATTAAAAGAAAACCTTATGGCTAACCTACTACAAAATTTGTTAAACAGACAAAAACAATTCACAGGAGATAAGAATGCACTGTAAGTTTTAGTTAAGGAGGCTACATCTTTTGCATTTGTTAAAGAAAAACTGCATCCTTCAACATGTGGCAAGAGGACATGTTGAACACATAAATGTTTAGGCCCTGGCTTACACAAAACAAATAAGGACATCAAGACAGAATTACGCTGTAAGTAAGATTAATTAGAAATTGGAACAAAAATTAAATGGAAGAATCTACTTGGTAATTAATAATGACAGCTATATCAAATAAGAATAGAATTAAGGCAAAAAGAGACACAAGATGACCCCAGTAAAAGGTTGCATAAAAATAGGAACACACAATGACTCATTCTTCATAAGCTTTATTATTTACTCCACCTAAAGTACTGATAGCACCATTAACAGATGCACAGAAACATTCTCAACCCTTTGCAACAGTGTAAGATTGAACAGGGCTATAAATCTCCAAAGTGCCGCACAAACATTAAGCTCTGAGAAGGATATGAAATGGTAGCATACATGACAAGTTAAGTGACTTGCTGTAGGGCAACAGAGCAACACAATGAATCAAGGGCTTCCAGGCTCTCCTTAGCCATGAGTCACATCAGATATGTGGGCCACCTCAATTTGCATTTAGTTTTCAGTCATATTGCAGGCTTTTAATAGAAAATCTTCTGAATATCACCTATGGGTCAGACACTATTCATTTTTGTCTTCTTGACTTTGTAGGCCAACAGCAACCATGAAACTACCTATACAGCCAAGGGTACTTTCAAACTTTTGCTGAATTTTCCATTTAGTCTAGAGCACACATCTCTGAAAGAACAATAGCTTTAACAATACCCAGAATATTACTGCAATGCCAGAGGCATTTCTTAGGTTTCAAAGTTAGTGAAAATCTGAAGAAGAAAGTTCTGACAAGCATACAGTAAAGGTCAAGTTTTAGTTGATACTATAAATTTCCTGGCTCCCAGCAAAGAAAAAAAGAAATCCCATAATACTGCATATTTGAAAATTTTCTAATTTTATTGTTGTTTAAAGTATAAATACTTCACATGAGTCCTAATCCACTGTAGCAGGCAAGCTCATGCTCACTTTAAGCAGGTTAGCATTCCAGTTCAGCTCAAGGGGATGAGCATAATACTCAAGTGATTTGTTTGATCATTGTCTAAATTACAAATTCACAATGGCACGAAAAGAAGGTTGTTACATTTCCACATTGTTTGCAGTAGACAGCCTGCACCTCGGAGTATCCTTCTTTCTAGTGTGGGCACATGAAGAAACCACTCGCAAAGTGTTGCTTTATTATTGCAGGATCAAGACATTTAAACCAAACCCTTCAAGCAGTCGATGGAGTACAATCTGAAAGGTAGGCTTTTTGGTTTTTTTAATTTTCCTTCTGTAGGTTTAAAATTTACTGGCCATTCACTCTTGCAACTTCAACACTCCACAACACAGAACATAACTGGATTATTTTTCTCCTTGCGGTACTCCAACATATTTTCTAATGATGATGCTTTGCTGCTACAAGCACTGGTGACAGAAAGATTCTGAGCTGTGTTTCTTTCCAGCCCCTAATATTTCTGTTCTAACAAATAAAAGCTTGCAAGTTTCCACTTTGAAGTTTAGAAAATGAGACTGTAAAGAAGAAATACAGGGGTACAAAATTGGCTCATTCTGAGTCAGTTAACGCAGGTGAAAAATGGAAGGAGAAAATGTGGAAATGCAGGCAAATGGTACAGGAAGAACAAGCTAACGTAACGGGGGAAAGAAAGAGGAGGATTTGGGGAAGGAGAACAACTTGGGAAACATAAGGATTGATTTGGCCAGAGAGGGAGAGCACACTGACTTCTAACATTTCCTTTACAGAGAGCTGCAGGTTATTCCATTAAATGGTCAAATGCAATATCCTGACAATTTTAAGAAAGCTCCTTGATCCATTTATTGTTTGGTTGGGTTTTTTTACAGCAGTAAATCACTGACTCATACTAACTGCTTACAGCTTTATCCAATTTTCTTTGTATTAAGTGAGGCTGATGTTTTGAGCAGTACAACACCACCACAATACCTGCCACTAGCAATATTTTGGATGAAATAAACAAATAGGAAGCATTTGAAATATTCAGGGCAAGATGATTTTTGAGGACACAAAGCTACAATTGAATACCACAGCTGAGATCCCATATCCTACCTGGCCTCAACCCTGCCTAAAGGCAAACATAAAAAACTCCAATATCTACTTGAAACAATCTTCGTAGATATCTGAGCCTAACAGAATATTGCTCACTTAAGTAAAAATGTAAGGCATACTTAGAGGATAAAGGCCTGCTAAACTCTAGCAGTGTCTTCTCATGCCCACTTCCAAAAACTCAATGTTGGGGGGAAACAAAGCAGCACTGAACCTATCCACAAAACTGAGGTGCAAACAAAGAAGTTTTCAGTAAGTTAGAATACCCAATACATGAGTTAATTTGTGCCATTTAGTGCACTTACACTTAATTGTTGTTTTCATAGGTTTTCTTATTTTAACTTGCAAGAATTTTACATCTACAACATATGAGGTCTCCACTTTCTCTCCTTACCCGTTTTCCTGTTCACAAAGTGTTTCCCAGATCACCTAAAGATTCAAAGCCTTTCAACAGCATTTTTTAAAGGTTCTGCTATCTATAGCCCCCAAATTCTGCTATCTGTAGCCCTCCTTCCTGCAGAAGGCCAATAAATTGTTTCTGGGTTTCCACTGCTGTGCAGAACTCCCAGGCAATTACAAGAGGCAACAGCTTCCAGCAGACAAAAGATGAATGAAGAGCTTGATTTCATAGCAGTGTACATTGTGCTGCTATGCTGCAAGCTAGTGGCAGCTATGTGACAGTGTACATGGCATAATCACGTAACATAGCTGGGAACCAGTCTGGCTTGCCAAGTTTTTCCTCACAGACTTCATCCTGTGGCAGTAGGCTGTAACCTTCATGCTCACTGTCTGATAGTTTCCATTTTCCTAATGTCCTAAGTGGAATTTATCATTGATATCGACATCCATAAAACTGATACAATAAAAATTAAGTTATTCCAGCAGGCTACAGAGATAGTTTTTATATAAATTCATATTATACAAATATATATTCAGTTGAGAAACAATCCACAGAAATCTAGAGATCTAGAAAATACCTCTGAGTTTAAGCAAGATCATAGTCTTCATCTGCTTTTGCAAATGGAAGTCTCAGAAAAAGTGACTTCTGAGCCAGAAGACAGAAAATACGCAGCTCCATAGACTCTCATGCTGACATACAAAATTCAAGTCGAAGGATTTGTTTGTTTTCCTGTCAGTACTGCAAAGACAATCAAATTGCGCAGTTTCTGGCTTGTTCAGCCACAGAGTAATAAATTTTCTGAAAGGCAGATTCTGTCCTTATTTGCATGCTCCCAGTCCCCTCTGGTGAGGGTGCAGACAACTAAGGCCACATGATGGCCAGGAGAGAATCTGCTTTGTATTCACATTGCCACATGGATCTCCTGCATTGCTACAGGAGCTTAGGGACAGCCATACCAGTTCAAACCAGTGATCTGAGTGACCAGCAATACACCAATTTTCAGCTCAGTACCCGAGTTTAGTGCTACTTCATGTTTAAGTCCCACAAAGGTATTGAGATTTCCCAGCTATACCTCATTAGGCACTCAAATTCATCGGTTTGCCCAGCAGCATCTCACACACTGCCAAAATGGGACATAGCCAAAAGTAAATCTGTCAAGGGCTGCATGCAACTGCAGACCGTGACATATTGTTGTTTTCTTCAAGTGTACCTTTCTGACCTCAACATCTGCCCTTCCTCAAATTCAGCTAAAATTTCAATCTCATCTTTCACCAGGGACAGCAACATCTTTCAACTATTGCTATCTTTAAAAGATGTCTTTGACCTCTCAGCAACTGTTGCATTTTCTCAGGCCTCAAAATTTAACAAAGCCTTTAAAATATTGATGGATCAAGCAGCATGCTTCTATCCTCTCTCTCTAATCTTCAGAACCTAAATTTACTGAGTTCTGTAAAGTTATTAAGCCCTTCTTTGTTACCTCATCTTTCATCAAAAGGTTAAAATCTCACTTCTTCATCTAGCCCTGTAGACAGAACTAGAAGCATCTGTAAGAAAACTATCACAAGACCTTTAGTTTTTCTCATTTCCTTAATATTTTAAAGATAGGTCTGAGAGACCTAGTGGGGGAAACAAGAAAAAAATCATCAGATTTGGAATTGTATGTCGTTTTTATGCCAGGAGAAATGGTTCAACCATTAGGAAAAAAGAAAGTGTAAAGAACAATAGCATACATATAAAAACCTCAGTGTTTCCGGTGAAATAGACAACTAGTCAGAAATTAGTCAATGGAAGGACTCATCAAGATTATTTTTTTTAAGTAAACCAAAATGTCTCCAATGATTTCAGTGTATGATTGTTTCTCAGGTAGGCACACAGAGTATGGATGCACCCAGTGTAAAAGGCTCGTGGTCTTCAGGGTGCTCAGACCAGGCCACTGAACAGCACTGAAATTACAGAATATCACTGAAGCAGGATACAGCAGTTCAAATTTAGGTTTGATCCTCCAGATAAAATGACCACGGGAAATACCTAGGATAGGCATTAGGTAACACCTTGAAGTACAGATATTTCTAGCAAGAATCAGGAAGCAGCCTCTTGTGAAGGTACAGAATAGGAATATATGAGAAGACAGGGAATAGAGGAGTATTTTGGAATATTCAAATATTTCAGAAATTATTAGGAGCAAATAACAGTTTTTAACAGCTACACTAAAATGATGTGAACATGGAACAGAATTTCCAAATTACAGCTCTTATTTTTACTGCAACACCTTTAAAAGCTACCTCATATTCTAAAATTAACATAAAAAAAGGAACTTAGACATTTATGGCATATATCAATCGCCATGCATTTTCTTTCAGCAACCTCATGCAACCAAGTCAAACAAGTTCTCTGTATGATGTCTTCCTACTGTTCCCTTGAGAAGTCCCTGAGGCATAACAGCAATGACCATTTGAAATCCATAACCAGGATTTCAGTAGTTGTGTTTCCAAAGCTGGGGAGTAAATAATGAGACAATTTTACCAAGAGAAAACTGCCTGGACTACTGTGGACCTATTCCCTGTTTAAGACCTTTTTATTTATCTATACATACATGTGTATGACATCTAAGCAGAGGTACATGTATATAGAAAAACAACCTTACAAGCTAACCTGCCATGTCATTTCTTTATCGCAAAGATTATGGCATAAAAATGACATGACACTTCCTTTAGCTGAATATGAGCTGTCCTGCAAGACTGGACAAATGAGACAAATAAGTCACATTTTTCCTCTTGAAAATATTCACTGCATCATATATGACGCACATGAGGTCTCCACTGTCCGCAGGGGGGAAAGTCACAAATGAGCTGCCAATGCTCAGTTTCTACTTGTACCACTGCTATGCCAGTGGGACCCAGATTCTCTGCAGTGCAATGCCTAGCTAACAGAAAAAAAAGTTATCCATACATACAACCTGTCCTTAGACTCTATTCAAACTTCCATTTCACTAAGCCAGGCCAATCCATTGTATATCACATGGATGTATATTACCCGGTCAGGATAAAGTCTTTTAAGTAAAGTCAGAAAAATAGGGCATTTTAAAGGATTTCTTACTCCAGTGCCATTATTAAGTGTGTTGACTCTAAACTTTCAGCATCTTGGTAACACTTTGGTGAATTTTAAACACCCAGGCCTAAAACTGAAATGCACAGCACTCTGTGGAAGTCCACAGACATTGCATTTCCACCCAGGTGTCTAGTTGACTAACGCTGTTTTGATTGACATACCAGACCTCCAACCATCTTGACAGATCTCCGCAAAATATCTCCTGCCAAGCTTATCTGGGAATTGTAAAATAAGCAGACTCTTTGCATTGGGCATCAGGAAAGGCTGTCCAGCCAAACATGTCAAACATGAACAGGGAGTCCAAGTTAAGAACAAAGATTTATAATCAAAGCTAGGAGGGGCAAGGCACTTCAGCTGGATACCCAGCCAGGTCTGATGAGAGTGTCTGAACCCCTTGCCCTAGGGTGTGACCACACCAGGTTTCCTGTGGCCTGAAACCTCAGCACATGGTATTGCTGAGGCTCCACAGCCTGGCAGGTGCATTCGCACACAGGCTTAGAGCACAATGTTCAACCTAAAACCCAGCAGCCACAGCAACTCCCTGTCAAAACCACAGTGGAGGAGGTAACTATTTCACATAGTATTCAATGGGTTAGAGAATTCCCTCGTAAATTAGGAGCCCCGGTTCAGTTTGACCCTCAGCCTCAAAGCCATGTCTCAGCACTGTCAAAGTCACGTCCTTGATGGCATGCTGTGAAGAAGGCTGCTGAAGCCTGCCACTGGGAAGGGAGCTGTTCCAGGCAAAGGGTAAGCAAAGGGTCCTGTGAACTGTAGCCCTGTGGCAGCACTATCTCAGCCCCTGACTCTAGGGCTCTTTCTATTTCAGTGTTTTAAAAAGACATTGGATACAGCCAAGCTTTTTCAGATCAAGGGTTGGAACCCAAGAATCCATTCTCAAAAGTACAAAGTCACACAAGGTTGCAAAGAGACACTTTAACCTCCCGAGGGAGATGAGATTTCAGATACAGTCCCTCTTTGTTACATAAAAATTGACTACAGCTATTTTGAGGCTCCAGCTGTGTTCCCAAACACAGATCCCCACTTGGGCCTAGCTAACACAATTACTGAATCAAATATAGTTTCTCAGCTGATTGCTTCTTTCACACGTACATGACCATCTGCTTATCAGACCCATTTTTTGCCTTGTCACACATTTAGACCATGCATCCCTTGGGAAGGAGCGCATTTCTATGTTTGCCTCTGCAAAATACGGACCTAACATGATTTGGGGTTTTAGGCCCCACTAGAGTACAAATTATTATATTTTATGGGATTAAAAATTTTAAAAGACAGGAAATATAAACTTCAGTAACTTAAACACCAGACAGTGATGTAAGTTTGGGAAGACCAGATGTAGAGAATAAGCTTGGCTGAAGAGGAAATGAGTGTTTTTATGCTACAAGCTATATTTGTTTTTCCTTTGTGCAAACTGGATAATGATTGTGAGAGTCTTACCCTTTGCCTCAATCTTCCTTTTAATCATCAAAAACAAAACAAACATTTTCTATGGTAAATAATGCGGGTAGGGAAATGTTCTGTGACCTAGTGTTGTGAGCGATGAGGAACTAGTCAGAGAGAATGCATTTCCTCTTAAGTATCTTATAAATATTTAAAATCAATTGCAAAGAGCAATTGAAACAGAATTTTAACAGAAAAATAAAGACACCGTCAGATCACCTCTGAGTTGTAGCCCATGTGCCCCCTAGAGCACTCTACTGCAGTAATAAGAGCTTCACAAAAAAAGGCCACCTTCCCTGTGAGCTGGCCTTACTTTCTCAGAGGTGTTTACAAAAAAGCCTACAGCTACCAGAGAGATTTGTCAGTGAATGAAATAATACACAAATGGCTTTAAAATAAAAAGATGTTGGCAGAGCGGAAACAGGAATCTATGATGAGATTAAAACATGGGACTTCATATACTGACTAATACTGTCAGGAAGCCACTAGGGGTAAGTGGAAGATCTGGCTGACCTTGTTAGTTTGGAAAGAAGGACATTTTGAGGAGGAGCTGGTAGGACTTAACATAGCTGTGCATACTATTATGTTTTTTGGAAGATCAGCTTAGGCAATAACCAACGCATACAACTCAAAACAAAACACCTTTTGTAAAACTGATAGCATCTACTTTTCATTACTTTCCCCTTCCGCCAGCACACCTGCAAACAACAAGTGCAGGTGTGCCCAGGCTGAACTGGCAACACTCAAGCTTCCCTGCCTTGAGACCTGCCCACCACTGCATCTTAGTTTGGTGCAAAACAGCTGCATGAAAAAGCAGGAAAGTGAAGGGGCAAGGTGGGAGTGGAAATACCATCAGGATCTGATAAAAACATGGCTAGATGCCGGGGGGCATGGGGAGAGAGCAGCTGTAAAGAAGGGGAATAGTTTCTGATGTTGCATTTGCATCAACTCAGATAGCTAGGCCCAAGTGGGGATCTGTGTTTTTTACGTTCCAGGTAGAGTATTTACACTGGCATGTAACAACTAGCAGGTAACTATATCGGTGTAGTTTCTTGGTATTACAACTACACATATGTAAGATAATTAGCATGTACTTTTCAATATCAGCAGAGTCAGGCTAACTCTTTCTCAGCTCTTTGATTAAGAATATGAATGTAAGCAGGTATTTCCGTTACTCTGAGCATCCAGACCGCCAGAGTCACTTCTCGTCAGATTGTAGCCGGACATCACGCTGGCAGGATGCTCTTCCCCAGTGTCGAGAAATGCCACAGCACACACCCACAATTAGAGGACATAACTGACTCCTGCTAGGAGACTGCACTCTCCCTTGAATGCCATTAGGAATAATCCCAAGATATAATATGCACTTTGTTCTATTTCATGTACATAGTAATTAGTGTTCACTGCCAATGTTGTGATCCTGGGACAAAGAGCATAGTAAGTGCAAATTTTTGTCAATTATTGTTATTGCAAATTTCCTGGATAAACACTTAATACATGCATAAATTTTCAGATAATACCATGCAGATAGAGGTTATAATCATGATAGCATTGCTCCCACTGGTTATTTGGTGAGTAGGCCATAGTCTGGTGATTAGCTGATGCTGTATTGATGGTTCATCAGGCAAGCATAATGTTTGTTATTTGAGTGTTTGATATAAAACAATTTGCTCTGTAATCTCCTGAAAAGTGTGGGATTAAGCTAATTAGAAACAACTCTGTTAAGTGTCACTTGGTTTGCTTTTCCCCTTGCTATGACTGCTCGCATAACTTTGTCATTTAAGGATTCTGTTAACCTGTCATGTATTACCTTGCTGAAGCAAAACCACATCGTGGTATCTGAGCTACTACCTCGGTAACAAAAGAACTACCCAATGTCAGAATACAAAGCAGAAAAGTTTATGAAGCCATAACTAAGCAAGTCCTATAAAATCCCAGACAACAAGCAACACAGGCTTCTGAGGCATGAGAATCTCCAGGTTTTGCTATCTGCCCTGGTTAAAGCCACTTTTGCCCCTTGAAAAAAAAAAAGTACAATGAGTGTAAATCGGTTTCATGGTTTCACCAGGAAGAAGAATAAATTATATCCCTAAGTCCCTACACACAAAACCAGACTCAAACTTCATGTCTTGAATAGCACACAGGGTACATGAAATTCTTCCCTCACTGAAACAAGCAGCCATTGTCTATACACAGTGCCAGTGTGTAATATCACACAAAAGTTTGACACTTCAGTCACAGAAGCATGTAAAGAATCAGGCCATTGCCTCGAACAATATGCGATCCATGGGCTCAATTCAGCCTGGCCAGGGACAAAAGAAAAGGGGGAAGATTTAAAAAAAAAAATAGAAATAGTCTTCTCAACAGCTGAAGATAGCATAAGGATTATTTGCATTCATGCAATGATGACATTTACCTGTGAAAAACAGGGGATCTGATTTGAAAGGAAACAAGCAGAGAGTGTCAATGGGAGTCAAACAGCTAACACTGACTGCTGTAAGTCACCACTGTAGTTACACTGAGGCCCAAGAGGTTTTACAGGAGTCTTTGTTGGGTCTCTCTGTGTCAACTTCTCTTATCTGCACAGTTAGCTGTACTACAGACGCATGCAAACCGCTCGGTGGGCAAATAAGGCCTCAGTGGAGACTAAAAGTGGCTGGTAGACCTGTGCAGCTCCCCAGCTTTGTTTGTAAAGTAAATGAAAAGAGCACATTTAAGGGAAAGGAGTAACAAGGGGAAGGACAGGCAATGATAACCTTGGCAATAGCCTTGTGTTGGCAGGATAGCATAAGGCTCTTTCTGACACTCCTTGTTCCCAGATATAAAGCCTGCCTCTCGCAAAACAGGAGGGTAAACCAAACTGCACCAGGAAGACACACATGCACAGTTCCCTTTTCTTGCAGAGCAATGCAGACAGCAGGCACTTCAGGATGACTCTGTCAATCCGCAGGTAATACTCAGTCAGCAGGATGACACAGCCAGGTATTCTCACTAGGGCTGGACTGCACAATGGCTGAAGCATGGAAATGACACTTCAGTGCTGCACTTTAAGTGTGAACAGAGACTGAAGTCAATTCAGCTACAGAAAAACAGACAAAGAATTCATGAGGTAGGATCCACTTCCGATAAGGGAACATATTACAGTATTTCTTCAGGTTAGTTCATTTATTTTAGATTATAGATGACAACCCAGTTGTTCCTGAAGCACTTTTAAAACAAATTTCCAGACTAAGAATCAGTCAGAAAAAAGGAATGTAGACAGATTTCAGTTCAGATTTAAGTATTGGTCTTAATGCAGAGTTCAGCAAAGACTACTAATCAAACTGTCACCTCTGTAATAACTATGCTAAGACAAGAGTTGCCAAAGGCTCTAGACACTTGCTGAAAAAGGACATTCCACATGGTTTTGTTTTTCACAGGTTTTTTGTCTGTCATCTATATGCTAAATGTGACTGTTCCAGCCAAATTAAGCAGTAACTTTCAGGTACAAGAGTAGAGCTGATCTGGAGTTTTGTGGGAAAGCAACTTGTTTTCAGAAGACATTTATCTGACAGCTCCAAAGGTTTCATCAGTGGTGTTAGTCTCCACAGAGCATTAGCAGGAAAGGACTCTGGGCCCAGAACAGATGGTTTGGGGTTTTTTTCCACCCCTCTCTCTTTCTCTTTGGAGGCTCTCTGGCCTCAGAATAGTGACTAAGGTCAGGAAAAAAACTCAGAGGATTTGAAGAGTTCTATGTATTTTAAGTGAAGTGAGACAGTTCTTACAGATGATACTGACCCAAAAGTAGGGATCAGCCTGCACAGTGTGTTGCTAATGAAGTTATGTTCCTGCTCTTTCTTCCTCTACGACCTTTTCCCCATTTCCTTCTCTCTCCACCACAGGCTAGTGGGGGTTTTTTCTACTGTGTGTTTACTAGTTTTCTAAATATAGTTCTCAGCTCTACCATCTGTCCCACAGTCTTTCCATGCTTCTTTTACACTGTCATCCAGATCAATTGTTCTTCTGCCTCCACCCCTGAGCAACACATTGCACTTTCCTCCTCCAACCTAGACACACCTGACCCTTTCTCAGACCTTGGCACGTACGGAGGACAGCCTCTGAAATATTCCGAGAGGTATGAATGCCTTCTCAGCACAGAAGGCAAACTGCACCTCCCACTAGGAGAAGCTTGCCAAGTGCTAGAGCTCTCTAAGGTTATTCCCATCCCAAATACTTTATATCCCCACTGTACATATTTCTCTGCAGATACTTTCTCTTCCCCCATTTGCTTCTGTGAATATGTTTCCTATCTGGTTATCATTTGGCATCTATATGAGACCTCACTAGCAAAAAAACCCAGTAAGTAAATCATGTTTGTGTTAGCAGTGAGGCAGCCAGGCTTAATTTTGATGAGTGAGGGTTTGTGAGGCAGCCAGGCTTAATTTTGATGAGTGAGGGTTTGTGTCGTTTGCAAAGAGACTGGTAGCTCGGGTCAGTACCTTGAGAATTGGCAGGTTTCACTGTGGAATGCAAAGCACAGCAGGGAAGATGGTGAAGGCACTGGTAGGGTCTAGTCTGAAAGGTGTCTCTATGGGAAAAAGTGAGCAGAAAGAGGTGCCCCAGGCCGCTGGGAGATGCATCATTCAGGCTCAGCAGCCCAGACAATACACACATAGGAAAAACACTCCTTACTTTGTAATCTAGAGTGGGAAAGGGTGGAGGAGAGAGAAAAGCAAAAGAAACAGCAAAAGCTCATAAAGCAGCAGGGTCTGGGGGAGGAAAAACACAAACAAAAACACCCCAACTGGCTTATAAAAAGAATGACCCAGATCAAAAGTCACCAAGCAAGAGTTTATCAATTTGAGACCTACTAGAAAAGCTATTTTAATATGCTCTCCCCTCACCTTTCTGCCTCTGCACCTGAAGGGGTTTTAAAAAAAAAAAGACAAGAAAAAAACACATCATGAACAAAAATAAGATTGGCCTTTTTCTGTTTCCATGTAAACTTCCAAGAATATCAAGAAAGGTTGTCAAATGGTTTTTATTTCTTCAAAATGTTTGCCCTTCCCTCTTCATGACATTATCTTTTGTTTGCCTTTTGTTTATTCATAACAGAGCTACAGTTTAAATAGACAATAGAAGCTATGTTATTAGATAATTTAAAATCAGATACCTTGTGTTTCTCAAATGTGATAAAGCAAAGCAGACTTCTCTTAAAGCACATTGTGGCTCATAATGCAAGGTTATGTTTTCGGAGTCAGACACTATTCTTGTTATCCTCAGCAAGGTCTCATAATTTAAGAAAAGTCCCTTAGCAGGTGCCATCATAAAAATGTTTAACAGCCTCCCCTTTTCCAGTATTTGCTTTACTGATGGGATTGGTGTTTTGCTCTCCTCATATTAAGTCTAATTACTACCGCCTTGATAACCATAGTAGGATTTTTTTCCAGCTGATTTTAAAATAGTTGCTCTTCTGTACCATTTTCTTTTAAAGGAAGAAAGTCACTCTTTCAAGACATCAGGTCTACCTGGTCTCTCTGTGAACACTTTAATGCATCACAAGATTTAGACTATCTTTTGCATGGTCAACTAAAGCTGGGGTGGCTAGGGGAAAACACCAAGGTGGGCTTCCTAAAGTCACTGTTTCATGACATCAGGTCTATCTGGTCTCTCTGTGAACACTTTAATGCATTGCAAGAATATTGTATTTAGACTATCTTTTGCATGGTCAACTAAAGCTGGGGTGGCTAGGGGAAAACACCAAGGTGGGCTTCCTTCATCTCTTTCACCAAAGAAAAGTATCAGAACTTTAACTGAAGCAAGCACTGACACTGAATACGCAAAGCACAAGGCTATCCTACTCCTTCATGCTGCAAGAATCTGATTGTTTTGTAGAAACTGCTACAAGCGCAGAGACTGCAAAGCACAAGGCTATCCTACTCTTTCATGCTGCAAGAATCTGTTTTGTAGAAACTGCTACAAGCGCAGAGACACACTTTAGAATATTCATAGAATAGAATCTTAGAATCATTTAGGCTGGAAAAGACCCTTCAGATCATTGATTCCAACTGTCAACCTAACACTGCCAAGTCCACCACTAAACCATGTCCCTAAGCACCACATCTACATGTCTTAAATACCTCCAGGGATGGTGACTCCACCACTTCCCTGGGCAGCCTGTTCCAGTGCCTGACAACCCTTTCAGGGAAGAAATTTTTCCTAATATCCAATGTAAACCTCTCCTGGCACAACTTGAGGCCATTTCCTCTTGTCCTATCACTAGTTACTTGGAAGAAGAGATGAAAACCCACATGGCTACAACCTCCTTTCAGGTAGTTGTAGGGAACAACAAGGTCTCCCCTCAGCCTCCTTTTCTCCAGGCTAAACAACCCCAGTTCCCTCAGCCACTCCTCATCAGACTTGTTCTCCAGACCCCTCACCAACTTCGTTGCCCTTCTCTGGACATGCTCCAGCACCTCAACATCCTTCTTGTAGTGAGGTGCCCAAAACTGAACACAGGATTCAAGATGCAGCCTCACCAATGCCAAGTACAGGGAGACAATCACTTCCCTACTCCTGCTGGCCACACTATTCCACAGCTACTCAAAGATGGAAAGTGAAAGTTCAAAATCAAGCAGAGTAAAAAAATTTAACTCTAGACCTCACTCATTCCTCTCACATGAACAGTTCTATCTCCTTCCTGTAAATGCTCAAGATTTCCAGTGCACATCAGGAAAAAAAAAACCCTGTACTCAACATTTTAGTAGAGCTTTAATGCCAGATGATGTGTCAGTGTTCAGGATTAAGTGACTGCATAATATCCGGTGACAGAAATTTACAGGCCTTCAGGAATTTCATGACTGAGAAAGAATGACGTCTAGGATTAATGGCAATTTGGTCTGAATTCTGAGGATCTAAATGTTAAGGCCAAGCATTTTACTGCTGCTTTAGACAGGCAGCCTTTTTTGGCGGGGGAACTAGCCCCGAAAGTGTTCTGCAAGGTAGCAATCCACATCACGTCATGTTCATCTGGAGTCATCAATTTAACAGCACAGAATGTCTAACAGAATAAACTTCTTCTAAAAAGGTAAAAAAGTTTAAACATAAAAGGATGCAATGTTTCTAAACTCAGTATCAGATAATACCATTATCCATTGCTTGAGCTCTCTAAGCCTTTTTTGTTGCAAGTCTGTAGCTTGTGCTTGATTCAAACTGCTCCAGACAAGAGCTTATTAAAACGATTTATCCGTTAATGGAACTATGAACATCACATAATACACAAGTCTTTAGAGCAAGGTACCTAAAACAAGATAAGTAGGATTAAAACGTGCCTTTTCATGCTATAAAAGCAATTTGTTCCCCAGATTTATTTGCCAACTTGACTTGAAAGATTATTATACACATGGAACAAAAGGGCAAGGAAAAAAACAAGTGTTCAGACAGTGACATTGTAAAACTGTATTCCTATTTCAGGGATGAGAAATAATTTATAAGATAATACAACATAAAGTAGTTTATTCATGCCAGAGGACAGATCCAGTTGTAACTAATCAGTGGAAAGGCTTGACGCAGTAGCTGCAGAGATAATTCAAACAGTAAGTATATTAAAAAAACAACCAGGAAAGTGCTTCCTATGAAAACAACAACAGTAATTTCCATTTATAATTGCCTTCTATGACGATCACAAGTATCTTTAGTCTGTTGTAAAGGACAGCAATTAGCGCTTCTCAGTGGTTAAAACCTATGAACAAGATTGTGATTTAAAAAGAAAAAATCAAAGTCATAAATAAAAGCACTGAGTAGGAAATTTGTCAGATAAAAATTTAAACAGAAGCAGCCTAACCTGAAGTGCCCACACCCAAGCTAGAAGCAGTATCTCTTCTCAGGACTGGTCTGCACACAAACCAGGACTCATTTCACCAAACCTATAAACTTTAAAGCCAAGTCAAAGGCTATGCGGGCATTTCAGTAGGCTCACATGGCAACTGACAGCAATTGAAGTTATCATGATTTAGCAGAGCTGAAATAATATTTGCATACTCTCAGCCCATGGCAAGTATGAAGGATGGTAAGAGTCTGCATAGAAAGAGGCTTAACATAAGCCAAGTTACATTGCCTTTCCCATGAAGGGACATCACATGGTGACTTATCTAACACATGGTAATGTGCCAACCACTGAGACTTGAAGGTTCAGTCTATCAAGAGCTGGTGAACTTCATGCAGTTTTTATTCTTTCTGTTTAAGCTAAAACTAAATATGTCAGTCAAACAAAAAAAATTGTCCACATAGGGCTTAGCAAAACTGAATTAGCTTCAAATCAGTCTTAACCTAAAGAATCGTTATAGCTAAATCAGCTTTTAACATGATCAAAGCAAATTGTATTAAGAATTCCTCTTTGGCTGGAAAAGATGGCTATGCCAGCCAGCTCAAATAGGCCCCATATCTAGTCAAACCTGTCCAAAGTCCTTTTTACTGCACAGCCACTGCACATGAGTAGGGTCTGTACACATGACCACCTCACCAGTTATGGCACCCCTCTTAGATGAAAAACCCTCTATCAGATTTCCTGCATGACATTGCTGAGGGGTGGTGGACAAGGACACATAGCACAAGATCAGCAGAAATGTGGAAGGAAGAATGCATTTAAGGAAGAAAGAGAAGCAGCACCAAGACAGAGGAAGCAAAGCGATGGCTTACAAGCCGTCCTAACAGGCACCGAGCTACAAGTTGGCTACTCCTGATAGAAGTTTCTGCTCCAAAACAGTTCACATGCAAAGACAAAAAGCACAGGCAGGAGCTACATCCTAAAGCCAGCTGCTGAATGGTTGTAGGCCCTTAGAGGCTCTGTGAATGAGGGGCTTGACATCAGGCATTTTGTTCAATGCTAACACCACAGGATGTTAGATTTTAGAGGGAAAAAAAGTGAGACAATAAGCCCATACAACAGAGTTTTGATTGTAATTTCTGCTAGCATAATCACTGGTGTGCAGTTCAGGCCATGCCTGGTAAGAATAAATCAATACTACTTTTCTTTGGTGTTTTGTGAATAAATCACTCTATAAAATACCCTGACCTTGCATCATCAATTTCTGTTCTATGGGAAGTGCTGTCCTTAGGCAATGACAAAAGTGTGCAAGGTTGTAGAACATCAAGGGAGAAAGAAAGAACCTGAATAACAATGGACAAAACTCAACAACCTGTCCTGACTTGATTAACTTGAAATAAGATAGCCCCAACCCATAACGAATAATGTTTTTTCTAGCATTTTGGGATGTTCAGATCTGTGTCTTCACTTTAGGTTCAGAACATAAAAGTTTTCAAGGGTGCAAATTAGCAAACTATTTCTTCCCATAATAAGAGACTTTGGCATATGAATCATGTAACAGATAGTTCTTAGCATCTCAGTGGGTCAGGCACTGCAGACATACACAAAGTTTGCAATATACAGAGATGTAGCAAAATGCAAACACTCTGCTAGCTCTAGTCGAACTCTGAAGAATTTACCATAGTAAAAAGCAGGTGCAACACACTGCATATAATAAAGTGCCACCCCAGCAATATGTCTGGGTCTAACTAAGAGATAGTTCCACAAAAAAAGTCACTTCAGTGCTCAGTAGCTGTCAGAGAGCCAACTGAGTGGGGATAAGAGTTATTAGGAAAGAATAAATCTGTGGTTCCCCAAACTCTGCATTTGTGGTTCCCACACGTCATCTAAGAAGGATGTTGAAATGCAAAAGGTGCAGAGAACCACCACAAGGACAATCTATAGACATGAAACAATGTCAGCATGGGTAACATTTAAAATTTTGAGGATTCTTCAGACTGTAGGGGCCATACAGGACCTGTACTATAGTGACAATAGGACATGATGCTCACCGGTTGTTCTAATACAAGAACTAGAATGTATCAAATACTGCTGGTAAGACCAGGTTCAAATCAAACAAAAGCAGGTGCTGCTTCAGAGGCAAGGCTGGGTGGTAAAACTGCTGAGTAAAGAATGCTGTAGATTGTTAACAGTTTACTGGAATTCAGAAATCAACTGGACAAATTCATGGAAGAGAAGTCCATCAATGGCTGCCAAATAAATAAAACCAAAAACATGCAAATACAAAACCAAAAAAACACTACTCTGATTTAGGAGTCTCCAAATCTTAAAACTGCTTAGGAAAATAGGGAGAACATCACTATCTATTTAAGACCCATTAAATTCTTCACTAGGTTTTTCCCCAACTAAAGGCCGTTGTCAATGTAAGATAGCAACCTAGAAAGAACTTGAGCTGCATTGCATCCATTCTTGTGTAAGCATCTTTCTCTGTAGCTAATAAACCCCTTCTAACCATGAACATAATTTTCAATGCAAGTGCCCATACATTAATTTCATAATGCTTCACTCACTTCCCCTCTCCCTTGCCCCCCCCCTCTCTCTTTTCAGATTAAAGAAAATCCAGATGGGGTGCAGGTGCTGCAAAATGATACAAAGGTATAACAGAACAAAAGTCGCTTACACTGAATAAAAGAAATGCATTAAAACATGTGTCTGTGGTCCCCTACACCTGTTGCTTAAATTAAGCCTATTTACAAGTTTTCCCAAAGTTTATGCACTATCATGACTTTTAAAGATACTGTAGGCATACTGATTTCCTGTGAATGTCCTTGTGATTTACTGTAATTGAGGTCCATTTCTGAGATTCCTATCCCACAGAAAAATGGTGTGGCATTGAAAACTCATCCTTAGCAAAGCTTTTTCTTATTTAGGTAGCATGACCTTCCTTCAGTTCAGTAGAACAAGGAGCACAGAGTTTGTCAGATCCTCCCTCTCTCCTAAGCAATGAAAATGAACCACAGAACATTGCCTCCATCATAACTTTTAAATGTAGTTAGTTGTGGGAACAATTCCCCACACTAGAAGTCTCCCTGGAGAGGAGGTTTTAGGTTAGGTTAACTAGGTTTTAGAAAGACAACACTTCATCCCCAATTGATGGTTACTCCTTCCCTTGGCCACATCTCTAGAACAGGTAAGGAAGTGGGAAAGAAAACTGATACTATGAAAGAAAGAGGGGAGATAAAGAAAAGAGAGAGCTTCTGAAAGAAATAAGTGAGGGAAAAGTTAGGAGTGAGATAAGAAAGTAAGAAAGGAAAAAAGGAGGGGACAAATAAAGGGACAAAAAGATAAGACTCAAAAGGAAGAACACCAGGGGGAAAAAAAAAAGGGAGATATTTTAGCAACTGCATGAGGACATATTAATTAACAATCTATGGGGGCTAATCTACCCCCCAGAGAAAATAAAAAATAAAGCTGGAAACGTGCAACAACCAGCACAAGGTTCTCTGACATCCTTCTCATGGTGAATTCACCATTCCAGGGTTTAGTTAAGATCAGTCCCAGGAGACAGCAACCTACAGCACAGTTCAGCATTTCCAGTCAGTTTAGCTCATTCTCAGGACCCCAGGTAAAGCTTAGTGACACCAGTTCCTCAAGATCACCAGCTTAAAAATTAAGCTTAATCCTTTTTTATAATTATATTTACTAACAGCATAATTAACATTTCCTCTACAAATTTTTCTTACTCCAGCTATATTTTTGATCCAGAAGAAGTACAATCACCTGGATGCATTCATGAAATAAACAGCTACAAATACAATGAGCAAAGCAGCAAAAAATCCAAATTTAAAGAGAACAGTGAAATTCAAGAACACAAAAATGAACTCCAGAAGGATGACCTAAAGAGAACAGAAAATAAAACCCAGGGAAATAGCACAAAAGAAACTCTCGGGAACCACAGGGGCAATGATTTTCAAGAGGACGGCCTTATAAAGGGTGTTGGAAATCTTGATGTTGCAGTCAACGGTGGCAACTCCTGCACTGCACTGCACCCCATGCTCAATCCCAGCACAAACCCAGGAAAAGAAGCCAGTGAATTGGGACCCTCCAGCCAGTCAGGAGAGTCTCCTTCAGCCAGCAACAGAGACTTTCACACAAAATTAAATAGGTCTGGCCAAGAACTTGACCTAGAGGTAGGCAGTCAAAGGAAGGCAGCCTGCAATGAGCCAAACAGTATTCAAGATGGGAACTCCTGGTCTGCAGATGATAGCATCTTTCTCAAAGGAAGTACAATACTGGAGACACAAAACAATGCCATACAAGTTCTGGGTATTGATTATCCACAAAATGGCAATCAAACCAGGAACTATGTTGAAAAAGATAGCTTTTCAGTCAACTGTGCACATTCAGACCAAAACCCTGGGCATTCAACAATACAGGACAAGGACCTCTGTGTAACTCCACCTTCACCTATGAAGGAGAGCAGTATTGAACTTTTTAAAACTGACTCTGCAAGTTTGAGCATGGGCATTACCAAAGTAGCACAGGCACCCACACACCTCAACCACAAAGACATCAATGGAGAAATTGAGGAGGAAGATCCAGAAGTAGCAGCAGCTCTGGCTGCACTGGAAGCTGCAACTGCAGGGGAAGACCTGGAAGATGATGATGAGTACTAGATCAAGGTTTCTTTCTAATACACTGGGTAAGATCCAGATTTATTTCTGGATCTCTATGAGCACATGTACAGCACATGTGGACAGCTGTTATGAACAGCATATATAAAAGAGTTGGGACTAAACCTATGTCCCTTCAGCTGTTTTATACAGCCTTTTAATTTCTACTGCCTGAGGTACAAAAGTGCTCCCTTGGCTAATGGTAATGCTGACACTCTTCTCTATGGGGCCAAACAGGAGGGCAAAACATTATTTCTTCCACACAGGATATTCTGCTGTATACCCACCTCACCTGGACTCTTGCAAACATTTCCTTTGGTTTTGACCCTCAAGAGGGTCAGCACACACTGCATCTTCCAGGTTCAGAAAACTTCCATTATTTCAAACAGAACTATAGAAGCCATGGAGTTAGAAACCACAGATTTTCATACAGTTAACACAAAAAAAAAAGGTGACCCAAATTCTACAATCTAGAGAAGAATGAAATAGAGAAGGTAGCTTGGCTTGCACTTCACTGCAGTTAACGGTTCCATTCCAGCTTAAGCCTAAATCTGTGCATGTGCAGCTGGCATTAGGACGATAACCTCACCTCTTCCCTTACACTCCCTTGGACTTTGATACCCCAAGAGGCCTGCTTCAGTTCATTAAAACAGCAGAAGCCTAGGCAAATGCGAGAGAGTGGGTAGCTTTCTCTTGGTCTAAGGAGCTGAAGTAGCTCGTGTAAGAATTGCACACACACTATCAGAGGTGCCAGAGAGGGATCAAAACTCAGTCCTACCAGTTTAAGATCAAAACTCAGTCCTACCAGTTTAAGATCAAAACTCAGTCCTACCAGTTTAAGATAGATTAAAACTGTTGTGAAACTACAGTCTGAGACCTCTCAACTCCGCGAAGTTTTCCAGGCACACATCACTTGCCCTAACAATACAGTTTGCAAACAGGTTGTGTCAAACTTCCCCAGCAAGATGTGTTTTGCTTATATACAAACAGCGAGAGCCAGTGTGGACCCATCCCTGGCTCTACTACAGTCCTTAAAATTACAGCAGGAAAGGGATTGAGCATCCAAGTTGAATTAAGCGTAAGATCTGAAAATATCAGAACTGCATTCCTGGAGTGTTTACCCTTTCTCTCACCTTCAGACTAGTATGTTAACCTTTCTTGCGGGAAGCAAAGGAGACAGAGACCAATTTGGTGCTGCCATTTCATCAAAAGTGGGATCTTAATGGTTGAAATAGAAAGTGCTTGACATTTTATACTGAAATTTTGTGGTTTCCGAGTCTGTTATAAACTCTTAATAAATTTTTTTAATCATGAAAAATCTGGTGGCTTTTGTGCTTTATGCATTTTCTGATTATATAACAGTTGCATAAAAGAAGTACAATAAGACACAGCCTTCATTAGACACATGAAAACCATCAACTATGTATTTGCCAACACTATGTGCTGAATCCTAGTCTAACCATTAACACACATAAGGATCAGAATATTGGGAGGTGGGTTTTAAGTAATGTGTAGGTATTTAAATTATTTCTGCTTAAATGCAGATTCCCTCTTTTCTCCATGTATTGCAAGCCCAAATCAAGATTTCAATTTCTCAAAACATAAATGATATCCCTCAGCGCAATTAAAAAGAACCCTAAAGTCTCACCTTTAAGAGAACTATATTCAGATACAGATCAAGGTCACCATATTGTATCTGTAAAATAAAAAGGCTTTATATGTTTTTAAAATATTGTAGCACTGTTAATTTCTGTACCACTTTCCTACTTTAATAAGCTCGTCTAAGCATTTTCATAAGTGCATATGACTATTATCAGAGCTGGTGTTTCTATGAAAGATTTTGCATCTCAGAGCTCATGTTTTACTCATTCTCCAAAGCTAGTAACACAACTTAAAGGGAAATTGTAATCTTTCCATACAAAAGTGAAGAGATTTTGAGTATGAGTAAGGTTAGCACCTTCTCATTTAGCAGTGGGTCGCCACTAGATTATGAAAAAACGGTCAGGGTACTGCAGAGACTCCAGATATGACAACAGGACTGGAAGACAGCCCAGTCCACTCAGGGAAGTTAATTATTTCCTAGAGAAAACATTATGGCAGAAGAGCAACAGAAGAACCCGAAATTTGACACTGCAGAATTCTTCAGTTCAGCAAACAAAACCCTAACAAGAAAGCGGGAACCTGGAAATAGATAAATTCCATACAGATTATTTTTTTCTTTTAAAGAACAAAAGAAATCAGCTGGGCAAGTGTTGCTATGCAGACTTCCCATTAAAAATTAAAATCCAGAAATAGAAAGTCTATTTTCTAAAAGAGACTTCAGATTTGATTGTTTTCAAGTAATCTAAAAATACCATTTATCATCATGAAACAAGAAACACTGACTTAAAAATAAAAAAATTAATCTTGGCCTTACATTGTATTTGTAGTTTCAATTTCCTAAATGTGATTTAATTTTCCAAAAGATTAATTCTTGCTGATGTATCACATTTTGCTAAATGAGAACAGAATATCTCAACACTTAAGGCCTGTGTATATGGTATTTCATACATTTGTTCAAATGCCTATATTGCACATTAATTACATTGAAACGATGAAGCTTAATAGATGATTTATCTTGAATTGTGGTATCTCTCCTTGCATGTAGATGGAAATTGGAATCCATCTACACTGTGCAAGAGCACCACTTCAAAATTAAATGTATTAGAACTTCTTTAGCTTGCTGAACACATGAGAAAGTAAATTTATGAAAGTCATTCACCATCAAAAACTATTTTTAAAGAAAGTTTTATCAACAGCATTGTTTCAGACACTGTATTCTTCTCTGTTTTAGAACACCTCTATCATACAATGTTTACGTTGTTAGAAGTAATTGTTAGAAGCAGATTAAGACTTTTTCATTGGTCTTTCCAACAGAAGCTGCCCTTGGCAAAGACAATTTTTCTTATAATCATGAAACCAAAACAAACTCAGTTCCTTCCCTGGCCCGGCTTTCTGAATTTCATGCATTCACATACTCAGCTAGAGACCTCAGTCTCAGGACTCCTTTCTCCATTAACAATTTCACTTGGCATCTCAGGGAGGTTTGTTTTTAATCTTTCCTTCACTTTGAATCTTTACAATCATTTTCTAAACTTCAGATCAGGCAATGCTTGAATTGAATTAGTTGCATAAACAGAAGACAGGAAACACTGCCTGCACCTACAAATGATACTGCTACTGACTGACCACTTTCACAAACTGTCCCACCTGCTTTGGGACTTTTTCCATTTCAAACAATGAGCTGTTGAAATTTTGGAAGCAGCTAAATATGCATCCTGGCTTCTATAAGAAATTGAAATAGATTACAGCAATTTTATGCCTTAACATAAGCAGTCACAACTTTTAAAAATTTTTATTGTTAAATACAGTTTTAGCTTTGTTAATATGGTTTAATCCAACTTCACAACAGAAATTTATTAAACAGGCTTACTCCCCTACTCCCTACTTCTTCCTCCCTTAGTCAGAGAAAAGCAGTATTCCCTTGTACAGCTTAATTCAGGATTCTCTCGGTGGAGCAGGAAAGACAATAGCCATCTTGATTTTGTTTTTAATCCAATTGTTGAGGTACAGATCCCAAGCAGTCATTTCACAACCATCATGAACAAAACTATGGAGGTTGCACCATTCCCCACTCTGAATCTTGATGGAAATTATTATAGATTAAACAGGACTTAACAGGTTTTTGCTGTACTTCATAATTCAATTACTGTACATTACCAACTGAAAAACATTTTATTCTGTAGTGAAACAGAAAAAACCAGTCTTTCAGGAAATGCAGCATCCCAGTATTATGTCAGGTTGTAGATGACTTAAGTACTGAACCAATCCCACAATAAAACCATGTCACATGAAGACTGCAGTTTAATTTGTTTGCTCATTGAGCTACCTTCTATTTACTCTGAGGCAGAGAGTAGCTTCATTTTTATGAGGGTGCAGAAGCAGAAAGGAGCAAGGTAACACCCTCAGATACTCACCTGAACCTCAAGCATGGCCAGATTTTCAATTTCCTGTGATCACACATGCTATCCCTTCCTCCTAATACTTGGAGCTGTACCAAGTGATAGCAAGTAACTTACCTAGACTTGTCCAAAAGGAGAGGAAGGTAAGTGGCAAAGGCAAAATGACTACAGAGCAAAATGAATGTACAAACAAGATTGAAATACTGTTTAAGTGTTTGAGGACAAACTGTAGGCATCTGGCCAAGAATGAATAACCTAGGTTGTTTCCATCTCATGTCTAGAGGCTGATATCTAAATAAAGCTTTATTTTCCTTTAGTTCTCATTTGAGAACCTCCTCCAGAAGCAAGATGATATCAAATGAACTTAGGGACATTCCTCAGATTAGATTTTTTTCACACAATCTTCATAAAAAAGTGGATCCATGCAAATTTCCCTATTTCCAGTACAAGATGTGTTATATGAAGAGACTTTGCTGTGGCCAAAAGTGGTACGAGTTTCTCCACAATCCACCTCCAGAACTAGAGGAAATATTACAGATTTTTAATCCCACAAATTTCAGTTTGGTAGATAAAAGCCACACGGGGTTAATCTAACAAGTATACAGCATACTTTGCCAGAACAATGTCACTGTCTGATTTCAGCTACTGTTAATTTTTAATGATCAATCTCCTGTTTATGCAGGCTTGCATACGAAACTCATCCAGTTAGCATCTGCAAAAAAGAACTGTACTAAAGATCCAACATTCATCAAAATCAAGACAGATTATCAAAAGCCCTACAAAATAATACACATAGTCCACCCTGACTGGTAATTACTTTTCCAGAGTCATGCATGAGCGTTAATTAGCAGCCGACGCACACCACTATTGTTTTGACATACGCCACACAGATCCTGTTCTTCCTCATTGCTTTGATTAAAAATCTGGCTTAGGGAGATGCCAAATTTTACGTTGTCCCTTTCAATAGCTGCCAGCAGCTCCTCCCAGGCCACCGGGCGAGGGCCTGCAGGCCACAGCCCTGCCCCATTTCCCTGGGGCACAAGAGACCAGGACACTCACCCCCAGGGCAGCAAAATACCATTGCAGAGCAACAGCGAGGCACCTCAGGTCTCCAGCTAAATTAGCCGGGCTTTTTAGATTTTTTTTTTTTTTTAAAAAAAAACACTGACACACTCCAGAAGTTTTTTGAATCATCAGGTAAAAGCTTCAACAGCTCCCTCTGCTGCCAACGAATATATATTTCAACTGCTCCATACAAAACCTCCTCACAGTGATGACAAACCATCACATTCCCATCTCCCTCGGCATATACATGTGTGTGTATGCACACACAGAGGTATGTAGAATCCTTGAAAAATAAAGTTTGGGAAATACTATGGGTATGTTAATTTAACACTCTCCTAAGACTGCTGCTTTTAAAGGATAATTATTTTGACTGTAAATCAAAATACTGAAGGCCAGTAGTTAAATAACCACTATTTTCATATGATAATTTCAAAAAGCTGTCTTATTCAATACAAAAATCACACCATGCTACCTGGGTATCTAGCTGGATATATAGTGACACCCATGGAGCAGTGGCTAATTTTTTAGGACAGTAAGAGACAAGAGTTTCTCTCAAACTGCTGCTGCCCTTACTACCACTACTATTTTTCCGTCTGCCTCCCACCTTCCCAAGTCTTCCCTACTCCCCTTGCTGCCTCCTGCCTCTCTGCCATCAGTGCCAGCAGGCATCTGCTAGGTTTGTCCGTTGTTTTGCTATGGCTGTTTTGCAACAGAAAAATGGCTGTTTTGCTGTGTGCTGACAGCTGCGACAAGTTTACCGAAGCAAATGCTCTCTATTCCCCATGACCACCATTTCGGGACCATCAACACAACCGCGCGGTACCAGCACGAGTCCCTCCAGCCCTGCACACTTTAACAACTCCACAGCCCAGAGGAAACGACTGGAATGACTAGCTGAAAAAAGGCTTGGAAACAACAGCTAACAAGAGGAGCAGGGGAAAAACAAAAAAATAATTGAAGGGTTTTCATATATATAAAAAAGTGAGCAGTTATATTGACAGAAAAATACATTTGCCAAGATAACATCTTTTGTGGAAGACACACATGCTAGAGCTAAACTTGCTGCCACGGCATCTCCTCAACACTAAGGGGCTGCACAGGTAAAATTTAAGAGGGGCCATTTCAGTTAAGATGTAACAGGCCTCCTCTGCAGAGACTTTACACAGACCAAGACAAAGCAAGCCCGACTGCACGTCCAGAAACAGATGGCCAAGCCAAGCCCACGCAACAGGATCTGGACTAAGGCCCATCCATGCCACAGGTGATGTGGTATCTCTTCTTATCTAAACTTACTAGCAAAATATACCACCAACCCACTCATCCGTGCCGCCCCCAGTCCCAGATAATTCAGAGGTCACTTACTTTAACAGCACAGACAGCTTTCAGACCTTGCCGGTCTGTCTCTTCGCAGGCTTCCGCCATCTTCACACTTCCATGCTACAGGCCTGGCGTCTCTCCAACCTTCTTTTCTGAGCGCTGGAGGAACAGACGCTCCTGTCTCAAACGGCTCTGCTTGCTTTTCCTCATCCTCATCCAGCCTTACAGAACTTTTTACTAGTTTTGCCTCACCAGACGGTCTTAACCCACCAGGAACGCAGCTCCGGGGCTGACCGGGTGCCTTGCGGCTCTGGTAGTTCAAAAATCAGGCAGTCCTGCCACAGGTGGCACGGAGGGGGGAGGAAATGGCACATCCAGAGCAAGAGATTCAACCGAATTATGGCAGGAGTAAACAGACCAGCAGCGCCTTACTGCACACCCCTACAGCTGGAGAGGAAAAATTAAAAAAAAAAAAAACAAACAAGGATGCAAAAAACAAGACAGAAATGGAAATTGCATCCAGCGCCTGCCAGTACTTTTAACTCTAACTGTGAACTTCCCTCAAACAAAATTCCCAAATACAGGACTTCACTGTACACAGAGAAAAAAATTAAATCTAAATCCATCTTTATCTGGCCAAGTCTTACATGTGGTTTGTTAATATTAGCTAACCAAGGCTTAACCACTCTTTTCTTGTTTGTTCGTTAGCAGTAGTATTACACACTTCGCAGGAAAATAGGAAAGAACAGGCCTGAATTGCACAGAAAACCCTCATTTAATAGATACAAATTGATTTGCACTGCATCCAGGGCATGGGTGGGAATGCTCAACATACATTTAAACATCCGGGAAACGTAATTCCTTAAGAGAAACAAGTCTCATGTTCCAGCCCAGCAGGCACTTTCAGCATGCCCAAACCAGAACAGCCTGGAGTTTTTTTAATTCTGAATATAAACCACTAAAATTCAAATACAGACCTCAACACCGACCTTGTGTGATGCAGCTAGGAACACTGAAATAAAGAACTAAAAACTGCAAACAGGATGTTACACTGATAATTACATCTCAGCTAGCCACAACAACTTGCTTTCAGCCTTTTTCACACTATTCATACAGCAGTACTCATTTTTAATGCCATTTACAGATCATAGTCATCTGTGAGAATGTAATGTAACAAATTAAGTATTACAGAGGGACAGGCTGAGAGGAAACAACTGCAAAGAGCTTCCTGTCATTCGTAACTTTTCATTCCATACCTTATGAAAACAATTGGGAATAAAGATAATGTCATGTATTTTTTAAAAGCTCAATGTCAAATACAACAAAAAGTTAAAAGTCTTGATACTTTAAAGGTAAAAGGTCTTTAATCTAATCAGATACCAGCCTGGATGAAAGCATGAATTTTCTTCTTTCACATATAAAACAAGGAACTAAAATAATATTTGCAGTTGTCCTTTCTCAAGAAAATAAAACTGCTCTGAAGTACATCAGACAATAACCTAGCCTTCTCACTGCCTCCATGAACAAAAAATTAAGATGCAAAGAGATTGCATTATACAGTAAGACTGTGCAAAGTTTAAATTTCACGCAACGGATGGAGGCTTAAGGAAGTCACAAGCAAGCTTAAGAATAATTATTTTTTATTTACTGCTTGGTAGTACAAAAGTTGTATATAAACTATTTTGTTAAAAATACATCTGATATGCAAATTTAAGAAAGGCTGACTAATATGGCAATATCCATACCCCTACAAAATAGCAGAGTGTAGTGCTAAATGAAACAGGCAGTTTCTAAATCCTCTTATTGAAGTAGCAATGCACAAATTAAATTCTTGCACATATCAGGTCTTATAATACCTTACACAAGTATTTTTATACAGGTAAACAATGTTTTACATATCCAACACATTTTCATTTCTTTTATTTTACATGTTTCCAATGGAATCAAAATAGAAACTACTTTTAAATTAAGTAAAAAAATACATATTTCTGTTTAAACATTCTTCCATCCTTTTGGCAAATTAGTTGCAGTACTAACCCATCATATATCAAAACACAGTATTATCAACATACACTCCCCAGCACCTTTTTTTTTTTTTTTTTAAAGCTTTTGGGACAGTCTATAACTGTTTATCTCCCTTCTGAAAATTATTTGAAACTGCTTGGTTTTGCCCAATACTCCCTCTATAGAGTAAAATTTTATACTCCTAGCTCTCAATCTCTTGGAAACTGAGTGCTAACTACCATAACCAATGCTAATTAAATTCTTCCAGAAACATCAGCTTTTGATACAAATAATCAAGGGAAGCTTGAAGAAAAAAAATTCAATAATATTAAATGTGTGCCTGTAAGGTGATCTTGGTGTTTATGTTATACTTAAATATTGAAGAGCTTTCATAAGCCAGGTTTAAATTAATGGGAGCAGGGATGCTAAACACTCAAGGTTCCAGTCCTGGCCAAACAGCTATTTTGGGTTCTCAAGGACAGACAATTATCTCTAAAAATATCCATTTTAAAAGGAACAATAAACCATTTATTCTTTTCAGAGCTTTGCAGGGTTTTTTTTGGCAACTATAGCATAGTATATACTGGTAGGTCCAGTCAGTATCTTGTGGATAAAAGCAGAAGGAGGACCACCAGCAGCATATGCTTTCAGCAAGAGTGAAATAAACTTGATGTTTCCGGACAAGGTGTGGGAGTATCTAATACATAAGCAAGAAGATTAATTTTTTTCTTTGTACACACTAAGTGTTAACACTGCATAAACTGATGAAGAAACCCAATTCTCAGATCTGTAGGAGAAACATAGTTTAGAGCACTTGGACTAAAAGGATTGAAAGTATTAATTTGAAGCAAATCAATTCAAAACAAACACCAATTTTCACTGAGTTCATAAAGCAGATTAAGTTACTTTACAGTTCTCAGAATATAGTGCAATCTCTACTAAAATGCATTACATTAGCCCTTATATTTTTAGGCACTCAGAACAAATGTTATTCTTCAGTTTCTATTACACAGCAAAGTTTGCTGAAGTATTGCAAAGATTCCTCTCCCAAAAACAAGTAACAGGACAAAGCAGAGATCATCATAAGTAGACACAAAGAATTAACATCACAAAACCATCACTGGTATTTTTAGCAGTACATCACGCTTAAAATATGAATGGAGTGACACTGTCTTAAGATTTTGGTGCCAATGAAAACAGCTACTCTCAGTCCAGTAAAGCCACTCTGAAGTACTTTAGTATATACTCCATAAATTTTTAGTGCCAAATATTCCATATCCTTATCTAATGGTTGAAATATGTTGCCTTAGCTTAATAAGGATCCTGTGGGTAAAAACGAAAGAGAAAGGCAAAACTATTAAGTATTATTCAAATATGAGTGAGTAGTTATAAGAAAACGAGAGAACGAGTGGCCTTGAGGAAAGTAACCTTCCCAACAGCTCACCCAACTGCATAGAAAGAGATGCTCTTCAGACATGTGAAGTAGTCAGGGGAAGGTAAGGCGGGGGAAGACAATAATTTAATATCTGCATATAACTGAACCACTCTGTACTGTGAAATGCCCTTCGCAGAGTCCAAGGGCTTATGTGCTACAAGCACACATGCAGATTTTGGCTGACATAACTATTTCCTTGTATGTTTTGCTTGGCTACTAGCAGTTAGATTAAAAGAATATTTTTATCTTCCAAAGGCCGGCTTTTATCTTCAGCAAACATTTGTCAATTCTGGAGGAGAAGAACAGAGGAGAAAAATCCAGATGGACCAGCGGGGTGAATACAGTTTATCTGTAAGGGTAATCATATTACTCGTAATATTGAGCATATTAGAAATGCTTCTTTAAGTACAAAAAAAGATAAGGTTATTCAATAAGGCTTTTACATGTAAGTTTTTTGAACAGGAAAGGTATTTTTTCTTCAAGATGATTCCCAACATTTGGTATGAAGTCAACACAGCTCAACAGTATTTAAGTGTCTAAATCTTACTGATTTAACTTGTGAAAGACCATTAAGTGTTTAACCTTGCACGGATGCCACCACAGAACTTGTAAAATGCTACGGTGCCATAAATACATTTCCTTAAATAATATGCATCTCTTAGGAGTTTTCAGTTTTCTCCAAAGTGCTAGCAGACAATGTTCTTCTAAAAGATCCACCTGCAACAGAAGAAAAAAATTCTAAAAATAAGCCTAAATAGCAAAATTAGTTTTAGAATAAACATGCCAATTAAAAAGTTAGCAGATGTTCTGAAATGGAAAATATGCCACAATCGCATGAAGTGGTTGACGTGCATTGCAAGTTTAGCATGTGAAATCCTAAGCAAGAGGAACTAAAAATTCAGCTGGGACTCACAAAAAAGATGGACAAACACACAGACAAACTGACAAATCACATCACAGTGCAAAGCATACACAACTCTGAAAAGGATACTAGGAATGGAAAATGTTACGTAGCTTCAGTGCACCAGTACCTTAAGATTTTTGTTTACCCAGTAGCTTACAATGGATGTGCAAGAGCTCAACTCAAAATTTTGACTTCAACTATCAGCTGTATATCTACTACTTATGTGCCACTATGCATATTTTAAATAAACTTAACTGATGAAATGGCGTCTGCTGAGAACATGGACCTTGGAGACAGAGAAGACATGCTACAACTTCTAATGATGTAGCCAGCAAGACACTAGGGTAAGCTGAAACACTGTAGAGGTCATTTCAAGAAAATACTAAGAGCATGTCAGTTTAGGGGAAGAAAACCCTGAACTCAAGCATAGCAACGAACACAAGCACCCAGCAAGATTGTGTCATTCAGGTACTGCCCAACTCAGGAATTTCATCTCATACAGGAACTCTCAGTAACAATGGCTGAAGTCAGGCCACAAAGCACAAGTCTACTGCCTCCAAACGCAGAACGAACCTTTTCTGGCAGCACTTAAGCACAAGTTTGTGTTTGCCTTCTTCCTCTGCATGTGAAAGTCTGAGCCAAATTCTCCATAACTATATGCTTTTTATCATAAATTTATTGGCCAGAGGCACAGAAGTCTTAAATGCTACTTACCTGTTCAATTTCAGTAAATTAAACTATAATAATCTACTAGAAGTCTGAAATAAGTAACTGAAGTTCTAACTACTACCTGTTTTTCATAGCAATGGACAAAAACTGATCTAGAACCATGCTAGGGAACAGTATCACAGTCTTTCAAGCAAGATCTGGTTTTTTTTTTTGTAGTGCACATCAAAGAGGCCTGGATAGTTTCCCAAATGATTTACAAAACAGTTCTGTTGGACTGGAGAGACCTTTACAAGAGATTCCACACAGCCATTTCTCTGCTATTGGAACATTTGTTTTCAGAAAGGGCAAGACTTTAATCCTAAGGGAGGTTCTACAATAAAAAGCTGCCATAGATGGACATTTAAATTTGTTATAGCTATACTATTATATCTCTCTAGAGAACAGCTTATTTTTAGGTTAAAGTAGTAACAGTTTAAATTTAGAGAACAACTTTTTGGTAATTACAGGGAACAGCTTTCTTATTTAGGAGAAGAGCAAACAAATTAGAAAACTGGACTACAAAACATTTTTAGAGTGATTTTAAAAGATTTTTTTTTCATTTTTTTAAACCAAAGTGCACTGGAATTAACTTTATTTTCATATATGCCCTTTTCTTTCTATTTCTAATGTTTAAAGAGAAGATAACTAATCTGTCTTTAGGTCAAAAATCATATTACAAACAGTCTGAGACAGAGACATAGAAAAAAAAATAGCCACAGAAGTAACAAAACAATTAGCTGGGCAAGAAAATGCCAATGCAGCCAGTGAAGGAATAAGTTATCTCCTATTGCATTTAGTTAATATTGATTTTTAAAAAGGGAAAGAAGGAAAAAGAAACCACACCAACAAAAAAACCCACACAGAAAACCCCAAAAAACCCACGCTGAGCACTAGACCATAATTTTGAATTAGAAAGTAAGAGTAAAGTTTGTCTTTCACTGGCATCTGTAGATCCTTCACATATTACAGAGCAGCAATGAGACAGCAGCCACTAGACAGCTATTATTTGCCAAAATTTGATACAGAACAAAAAGCAAAACAAAAAACCCAACCACTCTTACAGTTTATCACCCAACTCCAAGGCAGGGCCAGCTGTACTTACACTGGCTTTGACAAGCATTTGTCCAGTTTGGTCTTACAAATGTCCAGCAATATAGCTATGACAGCTTCTTCCAACTTCTTAGTTTTTGAAACCTGAACTCCACCTCCTTACAAATTAGCCTATTTACCTCCTTAGCCACTGAGCTAAGAGAACAATTTACTTCATTACCCCTCCACAGCTTTTTAAACATTTGGAAGTATACCACATATCCAAGCCTTTTTTTCCCTATGGCAATGGTTCCAAAAAAATTGAGTATAACTTAATGATGAGGCACAGAGTTCAGACAAATACACTCCACTTAGTTCAACAGTCATACCTGTGCTGACAGTAAAGGCTGGAAGTATTCCATTGCATACCAGCTCTCTACTTTGTCTTCTTTTCTAAATTGATAAAATTACAGAATGTTTTCTTAACGAATAAAAAGTTCTTTATAAAGAAAAGGCCACATCTTGCACCTTGACCTTTTCAGAATTTAACCTCAAGACACTCGAGTGGTTTTGAGTCTTACATTTTTAAACATTCCCCATTTCCACTTGTGCATTTCCCTCTTATATTTGAAGTTACTGAGAGTTTGAAACTGGACTGACCTGACACAACATGACCTTATCCTCTTTCTCAGCATTCAGAGTTTGGCACTGTGCACTTCATTCACTTTCTTCAAATGCAGTGCTCTTATTTTGTCACACCAGAACCCCTTTCTTCCCCAAGGGTCAAGCTT
>NW_010556888.1:0-3324 GCF_000687285.1 Phaethon lepturus
CGGGAAGAGCCTGCAGGACTTCCTCGCCAGCGGCCTCCCCGGCCTGCCAGCACCGCAGGTACCCCCGCAGCCCCCCGCGGCCCCAGGCCATCCCGGGCATGCCCCCGCAGGGCGAGAGCGAGCCCAGGAGGGGCGAAGGCGAGAGCAGAGTCGGCGAGGGGGGGTGGATAAAGGTGCAGCATGCGAAGAAGCCCCACAGGCAGACCTCCGGCAAGGGGAAGGAGAGGCCCAGGGGGAGCTGGCGGGGCCGGAGGACGTTCTGAGGGATGACTTTGCCCCTTTATTTAACTGAACGTTCAACCTACAGAAGACACGCCCGCTCCTATTTAATTCGTCGCACCGAAGCCGGGATGCCATCTCCCTCGCTGGCCGGCGCGGCCCAGGGCCTGCCAGTGGAAGGGCAGAGCTGTCCGTCCCTCCTCCTGTCACGGTCAGCACCAATTTGATTTTCTCCCTGCCGTTTGGCTGCTCGTGTTCTCAGCTGACTGGATATCCACTGATTTGCTTAATATTTCAACAATAAAATCAACAAGGCACAGCTGGGTGCCATAACGAAAGGCTCTCCGTTTCATCCTTCAGGAAGGAGTTGCGCTGCGACATCTCCCCCTTGCCTCGCTTATGTCTCCAGACGCCGAGTCCGGCTCTGAGTGGAACTCCTCACCCCTTCTTCAATCTCCTTCTGCCCAGGCTATAGGAAGAGGTAGTATTTTTATCAGACCAGCATAGTCCAAAAAAATAGGAACACAGGGAGATTATTCTTCAGGTCCACTCCAGTAGCTTCACTTCTCCACTTCCATCTTGCCATTCCCTCTCAGGAGTTTCTCACTTCGCTCTTTACGGAAAGCCCCGACACCAGCTACCCAACACCACTGAGCACAGTGTCACATACACATTTGTCGTAATCAGAAGGAGAAACAAAAACTAGACTTTATTCTTTTTGGGGAAAAAATAAAAATAGAAGGAGAAGGCGGCATTGCCTTTATCATAGTTACATCTAACCTCACTGAGGTCTATGATAATGTTTGTCCCTGGGCAGCAGGCATTTTTTAATTGAATTTTTAAATGTGGCCAGACTGTGTCGCTTTTGTCTTTCAGTCTTCAGGTAGTAAAGACAAGGTCAGCAAAGTTTCTGATTAATGTGGTCTTTAGCTCCACTGAGAACAAAGACACAGCTGTAGACTCACTTGTTGTCAGAAGGTTTCTTCTTGGCCTTTTCACTCCAAGTTGATTTCACACAATTAAAAAAAGGAGGGGGGGAAGTTAGAGTTTCTCAAGATGCAAGGGGAGAAAAAAAAGGAAGAAACAGGTAAAGGAAGCTGAACCCAAACCAACACATGGTACCCTCTGAAAGCCAAGAAACTGTAAATTAGAGATGCCTTTGAGCAAGGTGCTACATCGCATCCATGCCAAGTGGTACTCACTGGCACACAGTTGTGAGCGATCCTGGAGTAGCTGCTGGCACGTCACCCCCTCGATGACCCCTATCACCATAGCCCCAGTAAATTCCCTGTTCCACACAAAGGCCACTCCTGTGGGTACCTGCAGCTCTCCTCCTCTGATTCCCACCAGCCCCAGAGGGCTGAGTCCTGTGGTGGGTTTCCCAATACCTACCAGAGTGAACTGGGACTCACATTTCATGAATTCAGGACAGGGCCCACCAAAACCAACAGAGCAGGACACAACTGATACCAGGTGTCAGGAATTGAATCTCTGTCATTTAAGCACCTTTTCCTTTGGCAACAATTAAGAGCAGAAAAAACAGTAAGAAGCTTTACCTGGAAGTGAATGGGGCTGCACGTGAAGCTCTGACAACAAAGCTTTCTGCTTTCTTGTGGCTTCAAACTGCTTGAAAGCGAGTTAGTAACCCAGCTTCTGGCCCTGGTGTACTGAGCCTGACAACTAATGGGGGACATGGACAATCCACCACTGGATGTTCCTCTGTCTCAACTTAGCAGGAGACTGGCATTTTGTTTAGTTTGGGCATCCTTCCCTAACATTTCTTGCCATGACCAAAATTGGTTGGAGGATACCAGCTTATAGTAACCACACCTGAGAGCACTTACTAGAAACGTGCATGTGTTTGTTACTAAAATTTGAATATGCATCTCAGGAAGCGAGATCTTGTTTCATGGTTGGGCCTGCACAAACCCTAGAAAGAAATTGCAAGAGTTTGGAAGGATGCATTTCTCTTCCAGGGTGATGAGGATGGCAGTGTAGTTGTAGAAGCCTGAAAACAAGGCCCTACCCAGCAGACGCTGTGGGCTGGTAGTGGCAATTCCAAGATTTATCAGCTGCCTGTGGTTGATTGTCAAGATGCCCAGCAGGATTCTTCTGCTGTTTGTAAGCAATTTAATGCCATGCCTAATTTTAATCTGCAATGTACTGTCTGTCCACATCTGTTGTATTAAAGTGTTCATCAGTATTTAAAGGAGTGGATGGTATTGATCACGCCTATTAAAATTAAACAATCATGCAATAGTGACTGATCAGAAATCCTCTTGCTGCACCAGCATTGCTGGTTAAAGCAACAGTGAGTCAACTTGTCAAAAAAAAGTCTTAGGAAGACCTAGTTTTCTCTCTCATTTTTATCACTCTTAATGTGGCTACTCCCTATCTTGGTAGTAATTTATTATAGGTCAAAACATGCTTGCATTTCCCCCCCCCAGTACTTTATGAAGCTGAGCCATATATTTCCATGTTACACCAACACGCAGCCACCACCATCTAGAAGACCGTGCACAGCAAGGTGGAAAATCGGACTGTCTTGGGCAATTACACCTCAGCAAATGGCTGCTCTTTGGAAAGGAGCCATGCTGCATTTTCTTAGGGTTTTCTTACAAGTCTGTTAAAGCTAATCACCTTTAAGTACCAGTGTGTCTAGATTTGCACACTAGGAGCTGGACACACTGCTCTCCATCCATACACGTATCCTCGGCAGTGCTACACCTTCCCTCCATGGCTGACTCTGCCAGTGGCACAACACATCACTACTGTAGAGCCACCCCTTGTTTTCTGTGCTCTCTTTTCTCTTGGTCTTTGTAGCATCTCCATGCACTGACATTGCTGTTTTCTTAATCCCCAAAAGGTACCTGCATTTTCCTTTTCCACAGTTTAAAGTGCTCTGAATTACAAGCAGCCAGCTCTGGAATGGCTGCTGGAATGGATGATGAAAAATAGCAGAGAACTCAGGAAGGCAAATTCAGAACCGGACGTGCAAAGTGAGTATTTGCATCCAATGGGGAGAATGTTTACAAAATCAGATACAAATTTTCTTTTTTTTTTTTTTTTTTTTTTTTTTTAATTAAAATTTAAACATCTGATTGT
>NW_010556888.1:3355-11254 GCF_000687285.1 Phaethon lepturus
GTAATTAAAGTATAAGACTCTGACTGTCAGAGCTTACACAGAATCTGTTTGTTCATTCGGCAACGTTTTACTCCAGATCTTGTGGGAATCACAAGAGTTGCCCAGCTCTTTCTGGACACCAGACATCATCAGAAAAGTTTCAGGGCGAACTGCGGCGTCTTTCTCCAGCTCTTAACCCTGCTGGTGAGTTGGGTGGGGGGAAGCGGTGCTCAGCTCAGACTCAAAGAGCAGGTTAACCTCAGCATGATGGTCCTTGGTCTTCTGAAACTTTACAGGCAGCTGATGTCCTCATGGCATGAGCAAAAATGATGCTGAGACATCTTTCTTTTTCTGCCAACAAAATGCATGGTTCAATTTTGTTAACCTTTTTTTTTTTTGTGTGTCTTTCCCATATACCCAAGGATGTGTCTAAAAAAAAAAAGAAAAGAAAAACAGGAGGATGGAGAGTGGGCACTTAACAGTGAGATTAGCAATCATTCTTCTTTCGCTTGGCAAGGTGTCCCAGAGCTGGGTCTGACCCTGATGGATATTGGCTTCCTCAGTACACAAATTTCCGCAGCAGCGCTGGGGTACCTGCCGCTCCTGTCAGAGGGCCTGGCCGTAAGAGGCGAGTGTCCTGGGGATCTGCTCTGCAGAGGGACCAACAGCCAGCCCAGCAGCCTGGTGCGGTGCTGCACAGGGAAGGGGTCAAGCGACTGCCCTCTCGGGGCGCATGTTCTCTGTGTCCTGCAGGTCGGAGGCATGTGTACTGCTGTGCTGCAAACCAGCTGGCGGTTCCAGCACCCGTGAAAATTTTCTCCTACGCATAGCGAGCAACATGTGAATGCAAGACTCCCTGGAGCAAAAACATTGCCCAGTTCTGGAAACACAGACCACTTTTGTTCACATGCAGCCAGGGCTTGAGGGGGCTGCCCACGTGTGGCTTGCTTGACAGAGCTGAAGGCATTTCTGAAAGGGGTAAAGCTGCTCAGAGAGCTTTTGTAGCTGCCCATCTGCCTGGGTGGGGAGAGGATGAAGCAGGAGAGTAACCCATCTCCCAGCTCAACCCCTCACACAAGCCTTTCCTTTTCCCATGGAGCCTTTGCAAATTCACAGAAGGATGATTGTCACAGAGGTGACAGCCCACTGAACAGTCCAAGGGGCCCCCAAATCATAAACAACCCCAGGCTGTTCCTCACCCTAACCCTTTGTGACATGAGTAGACCATCAATCCATCCCGGGGCAGCGGAGCTGCAGAGGTCACATTTTATGGCCTGGGCAGGAATTTCGCCCAGCTCCGTGATTGATTTGGGCAGCGCTGTAATCTCTCTCTTGCAACATTTCCAGTTGTTGTTTTGGCCTCGTGTTGATTTCAAAGCACATACCGAAACCTTACGCCTGCCCTGTGCTCGTCGGGAGGATCAACAGAAGTAATGATCAGAGAGGGGAGACGGGGTGGCCGTCCGATCCCGTTTCACTGGGGAACGCAGCTGCCAAAGTTTCAGCCTGTCGGACTGCCGCCACGGTGCGTTGTACCTGTGTGCTGGGGGGGATCTGGTCATGCTGACCGGGTGGGACGGGATGACCGTGGGACCTGGTCATCCTGCGCTGATGATGCTGAGACCTGCCTGCAACAGAGGGGACACACCAGTGGCCCCTCTGTCTCCCCATCTACACCCAGAGCTCAGTGATGCCATGCCAGCAGACAAAACACTGCCATGCTCCCAGGAACAGTGGTTTTCAGGGCTGGGGTTCACAGATGTCGTTGCTGCTGGTTGATTATTTCCGTGAAATGCTTGAGAACGCAAACCCGGTTCCTGTTCAGCTGCGAGGGCAGAGTCCCCGTTCCTGCCTCCCCCCAGTGCTGCCACGGCTGAGCTAGCGTCCCGTGAGAACCTGCTTTCTCGCTGGCATCGGTGTGAAATGGGGATGGGTGGTTTTGGACATTGTTTACTTTTTAAAGAAAATATTTGCTACTGCAGTTTTGCTCTTTCTAACATGCTCCTACTGATTATTTTCTAGCAACTGGCCACGCCTGACAGCAATGCCACCCTCCCTGGGCACACACCAAAACCCCATATGCTGACCACAATCTGGCAGCTTGCTGAGCTGATTTAAGGACCAATTAACTAAAGTTAACCAAGTTAACCAAACCCACTGCATCCCCCCTCCCTCCTCACTCAGAGCAACAGTCCCTGGCCGGGGCACCCCTTATCACTGTCCTCCTCTCCAGCTCAGTCGATGCTGCTGAGGATCAAACCCCAAGTATTTTAAGACTTTCTATAAACTTGCTGCCAAGAATACTAGACCGTGCACCAAAGATAAGCACTTTTTTTATTGTGCTAAAGAATGCACTTTGACATTATTATTATTATTATTATTATTATTATTATTACTACTACTACTACTACTACTACTACTACTACTACTACTTCTTTAGGCTGGGAAAGATGGGCAGTTGCTTTTGTAATTGTGGAAAAACCCCAAACCAAGAGACCTCCTGACATCTCATGTCACTAAAATGGAACCAAATAGCTGTGCTACCTCTGAAAATTACATCTGACAGAATTATTTTCTATATATGTGTCCACCATAGAAGGGTTTTTACATAATTTCTTATCTAGTGAAGTGCCAAAGCCTAGCAGTTCAAGTCAATTTGTTGCAAAAATTTAGAGGTTATGGAGGAGGAGTCTATTATGGCAATAACACTAATAAGGGTCTGCCAAGATCATGTTTGAGTACGTGTAAATACAGGGCATTTGAGATGAACATCTCAGATGACAGAAGAACGGCGCTGGGAGCAGTAGCCTGGGGCAGCTGAGACCCGGAGGTAAAGTGTGCAGCCCCTCTCTGCAGCTCCCACCCCAGCACCACCTACGCTCCTACCAGCCACATCCCACCGCTCCTGCCCCGGCCGCCCGCCTGCTCCCGGGGTCGGTGCCTTGTCCTAGAAACTTCATTGGGTGGTTTTGCAGACTACAGATACAAACCCTGTGCGATGTAGAATGAAGTGGCTTCATACACCTGGGGCTTAACCTATACATTTATTTTCACAGAATCACAGAATCACTAGGTTGGAAAAGACCTTTAAGATCATCAAGTACAACCATCAACCCAACACCACCACACCCACTAAACCACGTCCTGAAGTGCCACATCCACACGTTTCTTGAACACTTCCGTGATGGTGACTCCACCACCTCCCTGGGCAGCCTGTTCCAATGCTTGACCACTCTTTCAGTGAATAAATTTTTCCTAATATCCAATCTAAACCTCCCCTGGTGCAACTTGAGGACATCTCCTCTCGTCCTATAGCTACTTACTTGGGAGAAGAGACCAACACCCTCGTTGCCACAACCCCCTTTCAGGTAGTTGTAGAGCACGATAAGGTCTCCTCTCAGCCTCCTCTTCTCCAGACTGAACAACCCCGGTTCCCTCAGCCGCTCCTCATAAGACTTGTGCTCCAGACCCCTCACCAGCTTTGTTGCCCTTTGAACATGCTCGAGCACCTCAACGTCCTTCTTGTAGTGACGGGCCCAAAACTGAACACAGGATTCAAGGTGCGGCCTCACCAGTGCCGAGTACAGGGGCACGATCACTTCCCTGCTCCTGCTGGCCACACTATTTCTGATACAGGCCAGGACGCTGTTGGCCTTCTTGGCCACCTGGGCACACTGCTGGCTCATGTTCAGCCGGCAGCCTTCTGTCCTTAGCAAGAAGAATGAGAGAAAGGGCATTTCCATCATGCTGTGAAAAAACACAAGAAGGGACTGAAATCAGGACCCCACGTCAGGCAGTAGCGAGCCTCGGGGGAGGCTTTCTACCTATTGCCCACCTTCGTCCCTCCTGAGGGAGCTGCCAGGGGAGAGGTCCCTGGGGAGAAGGTTAAGCCACGGCCTGTCCCCTCACTTCCATCCTCTCCCAGCAACCGCGTCTCGCTGAAGGCTGGTGGAGGCAATGCAACTCAACATTCACAACGAGGCGGTGGCAAAGCTTATATACAAGGGCAAAAAACCAGGCTGCAGTAAGGGTTTTTGATTATTTTCTGATAGCCTCCTGTTTTTCACAGCTATGCATTTGCAGAATATTTTGTAAGCAATTTCTTTATGATGTGACAATCTATTTTGTGTTTTCAAAGTGAAATATAACTCAAAGCCCAAGAGTGAAAGGGCTGGGATCTCAAGCTTTTAAAAGTGGCTACCGCGTGTCAACAACAGCTACTTTTCATGAATATTTTTTGCTATGCATTTTGTGGAATGGCTACGGGATACTCAAATGAGCATTATAATTACACTCCCATAATGTGCATCACAATGTGCTGGGCTCCGAATGATCTGCTACAATGTATACTTGGACTAATCATTAAGATTTCTATGAAAACTGACCACATTTCAGCCATTCCCTTAGGGTGCTGATGAATAGAAGTTCCTAGAGGCATTTATCAACTGCACTTTTTCTCTCCCTGGGCTGTATTTATTCCTTTGGTTTTCCTTCTCTTATTCATTCGATTTTTATGGTCTTGCCAGTTCATGTTGAAGAAACATGGTATTGAATAGGATCAGACATGACCACCTTCAATTCAACATGCAGGATGCATTTGCACCCAGGCTTTACTACAAAGGAACTTAAAGCAAAGCACAAGGAGATGCCAATCTGTTAAATTAAAAGGGGAAAATACATTTTTCCTTGGAGAGAGAAAAAGGGAAAAAGGTACTAATTGCATTGTTGGAGGTATTTTGTGGAGCTGGTACAGTTGGTCTTGGCTATAAACTGATTATACATGCTAAATATTTAAATTTACATTTATTTTACAAAATCTGGTTCTACCTATCAGAGCACAATGTCAAAGTATTTACGGTAGAAAAGTACTTCATAAAAATGAATGTCCAGAAAACATGTAGAAGTCTAACTATAATTAAATCTCCAAAAGTGGCCATCTGCCTCCTTCTGTATAAGAACAAGTGTCCTTTTTGGGTTGCAATCAATAGCAGGTTACCTCATTATACACCTTATTATGTCTTGTATAGTAGCGTTAGCCACCAGAGAGTGACATGTGAACAAATACATATGCTTGATCAGATCTTTTACAGAAACACACCTTTCAAGAGAGGGAAAAACAATTAGTGTGTGTTATAGGTTACCGATTTACAATTTACATCATAAATCAATGTCTGATTACTTTAATGCAAAATGTTTTTAGCTCCATTTTATTGCACTAATGGTTTCAATAACACACTATAATTTGCTCAGATGGAGAGGTGATTGGACAGCTCTTACAGAAATTTTTAATTACTGTCATTAGTGGCTGCAGTCTTATTCTTTTCTATGGAGCTAAGATATATGTTATGGCTTTGTGCTACAGGTACTCCATGGTCCTAAGAATCCAAACTCTGCCTTTCCACTGAAATACTTGCATCTGTAAATCTGTGTCAATGTGCAAATCCCATCACGGTAATTACTAGCATCAGACAAACATTAATTAATGCATGCACATGCTATTTTAGGCAGGTAGAAATGTATTGCCCCGATTTAAAACAACAAAAAAAGGGGAAACTAGAGCATAAAGTATGTTGTCCATAGTTAGGAAGTGTGTAGGAGAGCCAGGGACGGGGCAGCAGGAGTCCTGCCTCCAGAGAGGAAAGCTGTGCTGCGTTGCCGACAGCCGAAATCTGTGGGGTGACACAGAGGACAGCGCTTGTCCTTCGTCCTGGTGGACCAAAGGTCACATTTACTGTTTCTGACAATGGAGCTATTGTTGTTGGAGGTCCATGTTCTTGCTACCGTTTGAAGCTTCTAGTAAGTAAACAACTTTGATTCCCCAGATGGATGCAGAAATCGTTGCACGCTCAACCTACTGCATGTGCCTCCGTAATTGCAGCCGCTTCCTTAGCAGGTCTTCCAAGGGCCACCACCATGTACTGACAACTCATTTCAAGGACAGACGAGAATTTAAGAGACTATTTTCTTGGAAACACCTGATAAGATACTCCAGATGATCTTTGCTGACACGTGAGTCCTGAGGGGTGAGCTCGCCCCGCGGCTGGGCAGCCCGGGAGATGAGAGGCTGGTAGTACCGGACAGGCCATGCAGGACCCAGACTGGGGGACTGAACGGGCAGGGATGTTTTCTTCCACTCACATTAGCCTAATTTGACTTAAGTGTGGCTGGAAAATGCAATGTCCTCCTGGGTTCAGCTTTGCATGTCCTCAGCTATTGCAAATAGCTGGATGTAGGACAGCGGTGCTGCCTACATCTCGCTGAACATTAAACTTTCTCCTTCACGGTAAAGCCCGTCGGTGATATTGTTCTGCCCATCCACCAAGGGCGTCTGGGCCCTGCGGGGCAGAACAGAGGCACAAAGGGCATGAAGATGAGAACGGGGGAAATGACAGCGGCGCAGGTCACAACAGCCATCTTCTGAGTTACAGACCTCCATTTTCTGGTACGCTGCACTGTACCACGGGAAGGGAAGCCCCTGCCCTTCACATACTTCCCATTCCTCCTCTCCATTTCCTGGCCCCTTCTCCCCAGTCCTCTATAAAATATGTGAGCTGACATACATACACAATTTTCAATAAATTAATTCTTTTTCACAAATTAAAAAAAAAGCTGAAAATACTGTTCACAGAATGTCCTGTCCAGTTTCCCCATAGAGTCCCCGCTCTGGCCTGTTAAATTTAAAGCCATTTGACTACGTACGTTGTTTGAAGAATGCTGTTTCCATTAAGCATTAAATGGAAAATTAACTGCAGTCTGAGATACGGATTCAGCTAGCCCCATCAGTACTCCATCACATTTCATATGATGCTCTTAAATGCTGTGAAGGTTGGCTACTTTTCTTTACTTTTTAGTAAAATCCTGATGATCAGGATTCCAAGATGCGAAGGGCTGTTACTGTTGAGAAACTGGATCTCTTCTTCCACGTAAGTAAAACAGTATTTGTAATTTTTTTTTTTCTGAAAGAAGTAAAACTACATCAAAATTCAAGAAACATCCCCCCTTCCCAGCTGAGTTGTCTTGGTTGGAAACCATCTGGGTGGCAATCCTCCACTAATGCGGATTTAGAGGAATCAAGTGCGGTCTGGTCTCCGGAGAACCGGGTTTAGTTCATCTGCTTTTGTGCGTGCGCTGAGAAGCCAGCGGAGCAGGTAAGTGTGTAATTACGGGATTATTTAAAATGGAGATTCTTTTACACGACCGACTGCAGCATGCGCAGGAAGAATGACGCCCACAGAAAACAGAAAACCTCCAGAAGAGCTCTTGTTCTCCATTGTGCTGCGGCCTATTTACAGGCTTTGGCTTAGGGATGATTCGTGGTTCGCTTTACACGGGCGCAGGTTCGCGTGTGGGCTGCACGCGCGCGGGGCCTCCTTCCCTCACGCCGACTGCAACGCGGCCTCGCCCGCCGTCAGGAAGGCACCTGGAAGTGCCGCAGCAGCTACAGTTGCGCCGGTGCCGAGCCCTGCTCAGGCTGCAGGATAAGCAGGGGATTACAGCAAACACCGGGGCCACAAATCCGCTACAGCTTCCCCAGGGCTTCTCCCGTTACTATTGCTGCCAAACACTGGTCGCGCAGCAGTTATTTTGCTGTGTTTTAACGGCTGCATTTGATTTAATGTGGTATTACAAACATTACATAAAATGGCAGACGATGACCGATGATCTATTTTTCTCCTGGCCCATCTTCAAGCAGCGTTTTATTTGCAAAGAGCAGCGCAGCCCGCTGCTTCGTAAAGCCCCGTCGCGCCGCTGTAGTCCCGAGGCAGCAGGGGCAACGGGCGTCACCCACGCTCGCTCCTGACGCTCAGCTGCACCCCTGGGGCGCTGACGATTACTGTGGCCAGGCAGGAAAGCGTGCATGGTGCCGGGTGGGTTTTTCACTTAAGTGCACTTCCCCTCTCCCGCTTGGCGGGCAGTGCT
>NW_010556889.1:0-6640 GCF_000687285.1 Phaethon lepturus
TCCACACAGTCCAATAAACCCGGTTGTCCCTTTCCTGCACCTCTGTTAACAGACAAAAATTCCTTAATATGCTCTGGTTAATCTGTTACTACATCAAACCCTTCGAGCCCTGCACCGGGCACCAAAAAGGGCTGTTGTGGTCTAGTCCCAGCTGGCAACTGAGCACCACACAGCTGCTCGCTCACTCCTCCCTCCCCGATGGGATGGGGGAGAGAATTGGAGAAGGAAAAGTAGGAAAGTACTCATGGGTTGAGATAAGAACAGTTCAATAACTGAAATAAAATAAATATAATAACAACAATGATGAAAAAAGAACATACAAAACAAATGATGCACAATGCAATTGCTCACCACCCACCGACTGATGCCCAGCCAGTCACCGAGCAGCAGCCTCCTGGCCAACTTTCCCCCATTTCATATACTGAGCATGACATATGGAATGGAACATCCCTTTGGCCAGTTTGGTCCAGCTGTCCTGGCTGTGCTCCCCCCCACCAGCTCCTTGTACATCTCCAGCCTTCTCAGCCAGCAGAGCATAAGCAGCTGAAAAGTCCTTGACCCAGTGTAAGCACTGCTTAGCAACAACTAAAACATCAGTGTATTATAACCATTATTCTCATGCAAAAGCCAAAACACAGCACTATACCAGCTACTAGGAAGAAAACCAACTCCATCCCAGATGAAACCAGGACAGCTGTGGTTTGGGTTTTTTTTTCTTTGTCAGTAATTTCCATATAAGCAGTTCTTCCCTCTAGCCCTTCCAAATGCTTTGGAAGTATTTCCCTTCTGATCCAAGTCAATCGGGGAAAAAGAATGGTGATGTGTCCTCACGATGAATCAGATTTGATCCACTGTAGGGGCTGGGTTCAGCGTTTCTTGGTGTGATCATTTGACTTTGGTTTTCAATGGGTTTCCACTTCAGGTTCCGTTGTTTAGCACCAAAACTCTTCAGGAAGGTGGTGGAATCACTCTCTGCAGTTGCGCTCCTTGGCATAAGAATGGGAATAAATCGTTATTCTTCCGCTTAATTGAAGTGATGTGCAATGTAGAGAGGTGTATCCTCCTCCTCTCTCTTACAGTTTCTAGTAAACTTTTTAAATGTGCTTTTCTAATTTTCTTTTTTGCACACTTGTACATTGCATCCTTACACGACTATTGGATCTTCTACTTCTCTCAACTTCTTCATGGAGCTGAGCTACATTTTCTTCTGTGGTACAGTCATTTCCTTTGGTTACATGTCTTGGGTTGTTTTTAAAATGTCAAGCTTAATCTTTAGCAAAAAGGAGCCTCTGTGACTACACACATTTTAGAGACAGTATTGCAGGCTTTTCAGAAAATAAATATAATTTGTGGAGAGTTGGGATCCAAAACAACAAAAAAACAGGTGGAAAACAGGCGTTTCCAAATGTGCAAGGGAATGTACTAATCCCAGAAGACTTGAGAAGACTGCTTCTACAGATGGACATACAAAGTCCAAGTCTCTCATCACCTAGAACCATAAAGAGGTTCAGGAGAAGCTGTGTTGTCCAAGATAGAGCATCCTAGAATCTGAGGTCTAATGGTCCTGTGCATTTAACTCTCCTCGACTTCCTCCCCAGTGTGTCCCTAAACAAAAATGATACTAAAAATGGAGCTTGGAATTGCCAGGATTGTAGAATTAAATATATGATGAGGTTGTCATAGTTTTTCAGAAATGAAGCATCAAACATTCAGGAAATTGCCGAATATATTAAGGTATAGAAATCTAGTTTCAGAATCCAAGTGTCTCTTTTAGATTCAGAAGAAGAAACTATTCAGGTCAAGATAGTGCAGAAGGTTGGTGGGGTTTTTTGTTCTTTTCCCCCTCAAATTACAAGACTTTAAAAACCCTGCTTTAAATGTGAAACTACAAAGTCATGAATGTCATCTTTGTAGCTTAAGCTCTAAATGGTGTGCTTACTGTGGGAAGTGCCAGTGGAAGCCTTCAGCAGCGTATGTTTTTTGTGAACTCTGTTTACAGAGCAGTTGCCTCTTCTTATCCCTGGTGACAGACCTAAAAATGGCACTTGCTCAGGGAGAGGGCTGAACAGCTCTGGAAAATCTTACATAGCTGTCCTCCTACAGAACTGCAAGTGGGTATCCAAGCAGTAGACAAAGCTCTTTACCACTTCTCCAGGCCCTACCCTTTAACGTTTACAGAATTATTGAGGCTGCAGAAGAAGGGGTGCTGCTTGCAGAAGCCTGCAGGAGCAGGAAAATAAGCTGCTCAGGCAGAAACCAAGAGGAGCGAGCTGCTGCTTGCCTCTGGAAGAAGGAAGGAGTCTACCCTGCAAGAGGGGAGAAAGCTGCTAAGACCTGACTGGGAAGCAATATTCCCTCTTTTCAAGATGCTGACCTCTCTGAGGGGAAAAAGTTGAAGCCCTTGTCCTCCTGCCACCTTGCTCTGTATATTTCATATGTTTCTTTCACCAGACGAGGCACTTTCCCTACTTAGAGCTCTTCGCGACGCTCAGGGAGTTCTCGGCTTTTCTCTCCCACGGATGTGCTGTAGCTCTCTGCAAAACACATTTTCCCAGAGTTACCTGTGTTGATGTGCTTTTCAATGCTTTCAGACCTTTCAGCCTGAAAGTTAGGTAATTAGTCTGTCTGAAATTTAGATAAACACTAAAGTGGCGCATTAAAGTGTGACTTTTCAGAGCCTTAGTGTCATGCTGGGGCAGTGCTGACAGCTGAGTTCTGGGCTTAGGCATTTAGAAAAGCACGGAGAGAATGAAATGTTGTAGCGAAGTCCCAAAGGCTTATGCACAAAGCAGCTTCTCCAGGTCCCCACAAAGCCTGAGACCTGGTATGCATCTGCAGCTGAGGGATGATCACTACAGACCCTGAGCAGAAGTACCGATCTCTCTACCGTTATAGGGAAGGAGAAAAATACTCTATGTGGCTCTGAAAATGCAAAATCAATATATCGGGGACCTCATTATAACACGGAGCTCTCTGCCCTGTGCCACAAGGTTTTGTTGTGGTCTGGATGTTGATCACTGGCCAATTAATCAACTGGCGTTGTTTCAGATTCCTGCCTTTGGTAAGGAGGCATTGCGTCATGAGGAGGCTGACAGCCTCCCTGACCTTTATTATCATGGCAAAAATGATTCAGTGCTTTAAGAAGGGGAGAAACACATGAGGAAATAAGGCTTATGTTGCCTCATGGACTTCTCCATCTGCTCTTCTCATTGGGCCTAATGAACCAGGGAAATGTGTATTTTCTGAAACCTGTTTTCCCAGTCAGTATTTAGAGAACAAGTACTTTTAGAACAGGCAGAAACTGGAAATGTCAAGACAGTGCTTTATTCTAGAAGTCCTAATAGGTTCTTAATGGTCCTTCAAAGATGTTCAAATTTAATGTTCTCAGATAGTTACTGGTCCCTCAGAAGGGAAATGTCCCTAGTCTCTACTAAATGTCTTTTCCAGAAGTCTCCCGATCTGGATTGCTGCACTAAACTGTATCTGTGTTTCCGCTTCTGTTTGATACAGCAACATGTTTTTCATTACTGAGGGCTCAAATCTCTTTGGCCTGCCTAACAAGAGAGGCTTAGGAAAGAGTTTCCTCAAGAAAACCTTAGAGTGGGTCTGTTATGAAGTTATTTAATCATTCAGTGTTATCAAAACTTTCAACACTAAGATGACACCATATCTTGATTCTCTACAATCTGTATCAAGAGCTTTGTGTAAGAACTCATGCATAATGTATAAAGCATTTGTCTCGGTTGAGTAAGACTGAGCTATATTTTGCATATAAGTCAGTGTTAAACATTGAAAACACAGTATAATTCTCTCAAAATGATGGCACTTCCAGCGCAAAAAGGATTTTTCAAAGGATTTAGGGAAAAACTGAAGATGTGACAAATCATGTTTTTGGTGCTGCTCTGACTAACACTGGTTTAAACGCTTCCTAGTTCTCGGTACTTAAAACCCACTGAGATCCTCACCTTGTAGGGGACAGGACAACCTTTTGTCCTACCTGTCTTTTTCTCCTTGCTCTGGAACAGGAAGCTTCATCTCTTATCCATCATTTACAACAATCTGTTGAATTATTAACATTATTAAAAATAATGCCTTTCTTCTGGGCATGAATTGCTGTAATTCTCGAAGAGTGACAATTTCCTATGGCGTTACTGTTTCCATAGGGGAGAAGATGCTTTTGCTTGGATGCTGACCCTCCTCCTGGATGCCCACCCATTATTCCCTGCCTCCTCTTGGCAGTGCCTGGCTCCCACCTCGCTGTAGCTACCAGCGTGCCACTGCCTGGGGAAGGAGAGGCTCTTACCTACAGGGAGACAGCAGTGGGCTGCCTCTTCCTTCCTGTGCTCTGAGGTATGTCCTGCTCACCTAAGATTCAAGTTATTTGGCTTTTTTAAGGTTATTATACTGTGGTTTCCAGGCAATTTGGCAAGAATTTTGACAGCAGAAAGATCATAGAATCATAGAATCCTAGCATAGTTTGGGTTGGAAGGGACCTTTAAAGGTCATCTAGTCCAATGCCCCTGCAGTGAGCAGGAACATCTTCAACTAGATCAGGTTGCTCAGAGCCCCGTCCAACCTGACCTGGGATGTTTCCAGGGATGGGGCATCTACCACCTCCCTGGGCAACCTGGGCCACTGGTTCACCACCCTCACTGTGCAAAATTTCTTCCTTGTAACTAGTCTAAATCTGCCCTCTTTTAATTTAAAACCATTACCCCTTGTCCTATCCCAACAGGCCCTGCTAAAAAGTCTGTCCCCATCTTTCTTATAGGCCCCATTTAAGTACTGGAAGGCTGCAATAAGGTCTCCCTGGAGCCTTCTCTTCTCCAGGCTGAACAACCCCAACTCTCTCTGTCCTCGCAGCAGAGGTGTTCCAGCCCTCGGATCATTTTTGTGGCCTCCTCTGGACCTGCTCCAACAGGTAAGATAACAGTGTCACGACGAGAGCACAGAGAGGGTGGTAAGGAGTCAGGCGGGTGCTGAGCATCCCACCTCCTGCCCTTTGAAGCATGGCTCCTGTCGCCGCTCGTCCATCCTTCCCAGAGGCTGCTCCGTGGCCCAGGAGGGCTTGTTGCAGAGGGGTTCAAGTGCTGCAAGAAGTGGCTGTGAGAACCGAGTCCCCGTTTGCTCCTGAAGCTGGGTACGGTTTGACTCTGTAACTCCCTTGATGCAATGATGAAATTAAGGTCCAGGTCACTTCCTCTTACCAACCCCTTTCCGAGCATGCTGGCATGTAGCTTTAGAGGTTTTTTTCCCCTCAAGATAGATGCCAAGCTGCGAGCATGGGCAACCTTAAGAATCAGAGAAACATCAGGCTAATCCCCAACTGCGAGGTTAAGTATATACACTTTTTTTGGTCTGTCATCCAAAAAGCTAATGTAGCCGTTCGTGTTGCCAGCCCTCCTGTAACGCCGAGTAAGGTGATTTTGGTTGTACCTCTTGTCCGCCCAAAGCCCGCTGGTGTTTCCAGCCTCTTCTCAGAACCGAAAGGCTCATCAACCCTTGCTGTGTCCTTACCCCTATCCCGGCACCGCCTCTGTCTGGCCAGCTCTTACAGTCTGTCTGTCCTTCTTGTCACAACCCTTCCTCTCCTCCAGCTCCTGATGCAATACGGCCAAGCAACGTCACACGAAGGAACATTTCTGCGAGATGCCCTGGTGTTGCACACAGGGGCTTTTCTTTTTTCTCTCGTTTTGAGGGTTATCACCTTAGTTCCCCCATTGAAACCATCTCCTATTCCCCATCATGGATAATTTTATAAATGTATTTCCAGTGGCATTTTTCTTTTTTGGAGCACTCCTACGGGAAGTTAAAGCTTCAGAGTTTCAGAGACACAGCTGTTCCCTGCTAATGTGTCCCAAAATAATCAGGACGCTGTCGACGTGCTCAAAAATGAGGATGTGCTTGCTATCTTCAAGTGTTTGTTCATACTTTTCGGCCTGCTAAATTTGCTTTCTTCACACTTCGGCTTACTGATTTGTCGCTAAGTGTGAAAGGTGCTTATGTTCCCGAAAGCAGATGCTTCCAATTCAGGTTTAGAAAGTCCAGTTTCGATGCCTGTGTTTGAAAATGGGACTTTTAAAAAAATGGAGCTTTCTCCCTACCCAAAACCTGAGCTGCTCTCGGGTATTGCTCATCCGCAGCTCCGCTTATAGCCTCGCGCGACGAGTGGGCTGTGCCTGCTTTGAAGCGAACAGACAAACACGCTGCCCTCTGCTCACCCAATTCTGGCTCCAGAGCCTTTTGGCAGCTCTTTAAAAAGCCTGATTTTTTTTTTTTTTCCTCCTCTCTCTTTTTGCCCCCCGTGTGCTATTTTTTCTAGTGGAGACAAGATACCTGGGAGCGGCAGTAGCTACGCTGATCTCCATACAAGACCACACATGGGTGAGTTGTTTGGAGGTCTGGTGGCCTTGGCGCAGCAGCCTACAAAGACCAGAGGTCAACGTCGGCGCTCGCATCTTTTAATCAGATGTCAGTTCTTGTCCCTATTAAATATAAGAGGAAGATCTGCCAGAGGGAAGGCTCCCTCAAGCGCCTCCCAAGGGCTCCCTCGGTTGCCATCTGGGCTACGTAAAACACGTCCCCGGGGCACGCCGGCCCCTGCGGCACAGCCCGGTGGCTGGCAGCGTGGCCGTGGCGG
>NW_010556889.1:6656-7696 GCF_000687285.1 Phaethon lepturus
ACAGCCGGTTGGCTGGCAGCTGGGCCGTGGCGGGCAGCAAGCCTCCAGATTTCATTTGGGGTGAGTTAGCAGTTGGCATGAGTGTGCTGCTGGCGGCCTGCCGCTTCCCACCGAGGAGAATTAAGTGCAAATGGTTGGGGGAGAGCGACACTGCTTTCAAGATACGCCGCGGCGCATGCGCGTACAGACTGTGAGGTGCTCGGCTTCTCTTTGTGGGGAGCTCCATCGGTTCTTTATGCTCATCCTTCTTTTTACCTGCTCTAAATAGCAAACGTCATCGAAGGAGCTCTTGTTGGCATGGGACAACGCTTCTGGCAAAATAGGTATTTCAGAAAGTTGGGGAAACCCGATGCTGCCGGGACACAGAGGTGGTAACGCTTATTTTATGGGAACGTTAATAGGAGTTATCCACTGAAATCCCCCGGACTTTGGCTGGAGAATAAATCTGAGCGGAGCTGTTGACTCTTACATTGCAGTGGATGGGTGGGGGAGGGCATGCCGGATTGAACTCAGAAAAACTAATTTTCCATTGGTTGGATAATCCCTTCAAAATCTGTTTTCTGAGCATCAGGGCGAGATCCTATCCCTTTATTAATGCCCGCGTAGCGCCTGTGTTTGAGCAGAATGGGTATCGGAGGACGAGTGGCCACGGCAGATGCGAAGGCTGTTTCCATACCTGGTCAGCGGTTGGTAGCTGTGAAGCTGAACCATTTAAATCTGTGCTAATATTCAGCGCTTGGGATTTATCCTAGAAAATTTATGCTGGAACTTGAGAAATACAGAAATGGCAATATCCACTCAGGCCATCAGACGAATGGCTCCGTTTGCAATATTCACAGTCCATTAAGTCCAATAAAAAAATCCACTATCACCAAACTGGAAAAACAAAGCTCTGCAATATACATCTGTTATTTTGCAATGGGGTAAGCATAACTGTATTAAGCAGGATTTCAAAATTTTAAGCCACTCTGGTAAAAGTATAGATTATTTTCTTCAAAACACAGTATACATTGCCTCACTATTTTCAGACCTCAGCAGGA
>NW_010556889.1:7727-14576 GCF_000687285.1 Phaethon lepturus
CAATCCTCTGCCTTATATTTTCTGTCTTATTACAGACAGCTGGGGTTGATCCGGATCACGGGCTCAGGCTGACGCAGAGAAAATGATGATGTTGTAGCACCTAGTTTGTTGAAAAGGGAGAAGATGGATTTATTGATTTATTAAATCTGAGGAGAATAATGCATGGGTACTACATAACTTTTTGAATGTTTTTAACTGAAAAGAACAGTTTTGATGCCATACAGAGCAGAAGGAGGGGGAGTTTTTAGTCACCTCCACAGACACCTGAGGTTGATTCTACTGTCAATAATGGCTATGTACATTTTGTACTATTGGAAAAATCAAAATACGTATTTGCTTTTGGTTTTTTACTTACAGTACTTACGCACACAATTTTTTCCTCCTTACACTTGAAGTAGAAAGGGGGAAAATATTTTTGCCCTAATGCCTCACAGCTGAAAACAGGCATTTGAAAGCAAATTAGACACATGAGAGGGAACAAATGTGGTTGTTTTGTCATTTTCAGCCTGCGTACAGTGGGATTTCTGTCTTTGATGGACTGGTGAAAGGAATGGAAGGATGAATTGCTTGTCACTGTATAATCTGTCAATATATAATTTGTCAACATATAAACTGAGGCAGCCTCCAGAGAAATAAGTACATGCTTTGTGGTTGCATTCATAATGAATTCAATGAAATGCAGATACCTTGTATAAACCCAGGACAATCCAGCCATAAGACTAAGTTAATTGAAAAGATGTCTCTCATTTCAGGATGACATTCTTGTGAGCTGGTAGGGGCTCGACGTCAAAAACGTATCATAGTACTGCTGTAGAAAGAAAAGAGCCCTGAAGCTCCCGGTATTGACGATATTCTGTTGCTTTGCCAATTCTCTTGCATTACAGCACAGGTTGCAACACCTCTTGGAGCTCCAAGCCACTTTTCCCCACCTGTCCCTGCCTGCTGTCTGTAATTTAGCTGCTCCTCATGAGCTGCTCTATGAAGTTTATGTAATTAAAATTACTTTTGTGGAGGAACAAAGAGGAAAGTCGGGTAATTCGGTTTGACTGGGAACCTTGACTCAACTTTGCTTAGTGCACTGGTTTAAGCATCTGTTCCCAAAACAATGTAACTTTTACCAATAAATGAAATCAAATAATATTATGACACTAATGGTCCAGAAAAGGCAGAGAACACCAAGAGTAATGGGGAAAAAAGTAACCGGAATTTCTCACTCGCGCTCTTTGATTCCACATTACAATATGCAAAAGACAGCAGGAGTTTAACTGCCAGCAGGCATGGCCACTCGAAATAGTGCTTATCATACAGGAACTTTTAATATAAGAGTGCGGAAGTCCATGACGGGATTCTCATTCTGCTCTTCATAAGCCCCAAACCAGAGAAGAAAAATGTACTGTAATCCTGGAAGAGTCAGTCCCTGAAAACTGCAGTTCTCCTTCAGAGAGAGTAAGTTCCTGGGAATGCCCAGCATGCGCTCTGCTCCCTAATTTATGGGTTTTTTTAATGAGCTCTAAATATAGTTCCCAAATGTTAAAGCTGTAAATTCTTTAAGACTAAGATAGAGAAATGTGATCTGATCAAAACTGGCATTGTCACAGTCTCTTGCTGCATGTTCTTGTCCCCCCCGTTGCACCAAGCTGAGTGTTTTTGTGATGTAGGTATGAGCCAAATTGATAAAAATAGACTCCAAAACTGCTGACTAAACACTTCCACCTCCTTTCTTGAACCAGATCTAGTACTCACATAGCACATGGTATGTTGATTCAGCATTCAAAGCCAATGAAATAAAAAACTCTTCTTTCTTTTTATATTTTTTATACTGGTTTGGTTTCCCACATATCAGCAAGCTTGATCTTACCCCACTGCTGTGAGCAACGCACAGGAGAGTTCGGGGAAGGGAAGATGAAGGAGAAGAGCATTTTTTTTCAGCAGAAGCATTCAACTAGAGAAGTTTAGGCTGACAAGTGTCTTAGGATGGCTAAATGTGACCTGAAGCCCTCTGAGAGGTGGTCCAGCCTGTGCTGGACTGTAAGAGCAATGGCAAAGCAGGAGAGAATTGCCTTGCTGGGGAGCTTCAGGGCTGCACCCTCTTCTTTGTCGATCACAAGGGCATTGGGTTCGGTCTCTGGCATAGTGGTATAAGCCTGACTTAACTGACTGTCTAGTGATTTACGCTTAAACTGAAAGTGTAGCCTCAGAGTCTAAAAACATGCAACTGATGAAAATTATATTGAATCAGTACTTGTCTCGTGGAATTGGGAACTGAAGTCGTTCAGAGAGCAGATACAGCTAACAACTAGAGTGACGGCTGGACTGGTTTCCAGTTGAATCAGCGTGCCTGAACTGGCTGTCATGTGCCTGCACGAGCATTAGTGCTGGCTCACACAAGAGAGGGAGCATAGATCTAGGCTTAAACAGTCAAGATTTAGGCTTAAACCGCAATGAAATTTCATATCCAGCGTGAGCTGGGAAGCAGGTTCCGTCTGTCCGGGTGGGGAGCCTTAATCACTGCAGCTACCTCCAGCCTAGATAGGAAAGAGCAGTGAGAGCAGAAGGTGGAGACCACACAAGTCTCTGCCCTCAGACCTGCACCATGCACTCCACGCTGAGAAGCACTGGTGGGAGGTGGGAGAAGGTCTGGGGTGCTCTTACTCCTTCTGTTCGCAGTACTTGGCTTTCCTGGTTCAGAGCTATGAATTGTATGAAGGGCTACCTGACAAATCTTCAAGAGATTACTCTGTGGCACGTAGATATAGACCTAAGCAACGTTAGTTCAAATCAACTTCTGAGGAAGGTAAGGGTTTTTCTACCGACTGGCCTTACCTGGCTCATCTTGGAAACTGCAATTCAGCACAATTCTGCAAGTCTCAGCTGCCAGATTAGGTGCCTAATGTGGGGGTGAGATGTTACTTATTGCAGACAGTGATATTGTATGGCCGTTCCCCAGGAGAAATCATGGTCTGTAAATGTGCAAAATCTCCAGTGGCCCATTTCTTCTAGATGTGACTCTGATTTTTATCCTATTTCTGCTCTGGTTCATACAAGGCACAATATTCTTGTCCTGGGATGTTATATTTTTGAGTTATCTGTTGCTGCAATTTCATGGCAGGAAAACATGAATTTGATCTAGTAATATTTTAGTTCCTCTCCTACAAGATGTTTTTGGAAATGTGATTAATTGCTACAATTGGCCTTCAAATATTATAGTAATTTAAGAGCTAGGTGTAAATATTCAAACTGGTGTATCCAAGGCTAAATTACGAGAAGCATGGTGTGCAATGCTTGCTGTATGATTGGTTCCAGAGGGACTGGTGAGGTGCTAAGGGTTTCTGAAACTCACAGACATGTTTACTCTCTGTAACTAAACAAGAGACTCGGAGGCCAAACTAGAAACATGATGGGATTTGAAAGCTTTTTTTTTTTTTTGGTAAAATATAAATAAAAGCGTGAGCCTATGATCACGGGGAAGCAGAGAAAGAAAGGTGAAGCAATATTCTAGGTATTACTGGGTGATACTGAGGTTGCCTCAAACAGTTTCTTACAACCATGATCCCTTTAATTTACTCCAGCGCAGAGGGCTCCTGTAAAAGCCTTTACTCCTCACAGGTCCTCCTTCAGGTCTCCATGAAGGGCAGAAATTTATCATAACTGGTAAGACTCTACCCCAGACAAATCCTTGAAGAAAATCCCGGTTATAACGTTCAGCCACTGGATGTCCTCGTTTTCAAAGGTCTGCAAAGGTTGATCAGCTGGAAAGCCACATGTTGACAGTTTGCAGAGCATTGCATAAAAATATTCGGTGTGTATTGGGTATTGCCAACCTCCAAGCTTACCACCCATAAAGCCAAGGAATCAGTTTCACTTCTCTAGGTAATTAAACACCTACTGGATGCAGAACATGTATTTAATCTGCTCCTTTCTCCATCTTCCTCTCTTTTTTGATGACTGAATTGCTATTTATGTAGCAGCTTGCTCTGCAGGACTCTAGCATTGGCAAGCTCACTAGATCTCTCTCTTTTTCCAGTGCTACCTTCGCTAGAGTTCGTTGCAGTTTTTACTGCGGATTCTGACCGCAGCTCGCTTTCAACAAGTTCCTAAGACCTTCCAGGGGCGCATCCCTCTGCTCGCAGAGGGAGTCCCCGAGCCTGATCCCACAGAGACTTCGTCCGCCGTAGGTAACCGCATCCCGCGCGTACTACGCCTGCCCGGAGCGCTGGGCCCTGCGTTCTCTCAGGTGGCCTGCCTTCTCCTGCAGCTCATCAGCCGTCACCACCCACCTTTCCCTCGCTGCAGGCTCCCCTGCCCGCACCGTCACGGAGGCTGTTTCTCAGCCCAAGCTTCCCCTGAAGCTAAAGCTCTCATCCAGCCTCCTCGTTCTTGCAGCTCTAATGGCATCAGCCTTGTTGCCAAACACTCCTGTCTTCTGATTATGATTTCACATTGCATGTCAGACACTCTCCAACAACTTATAAAAATCTGAGCTGGCAGAAAGATTGGCAAAGGGCTGTCTGTAGCCGCACGTGGATTTCATGTTTGTTCATGAAATGTGGAAAACGTGTTCATGAAAATCTTCATTGTTGGTTTTCTTTGGTCTGAAGTTTCAAGAAAAAAAAAAAATCTACTTCTCTTAGCTTTCTGACTTTTAATTTCTCCAGTTTAAGCTGCTGTTGAACCATGTTGTCTTTCCAAGAAGGGGGCAGCTTGTCCTCTGTGAACACTTAGTTGGAATCGTGAGAGCAGGTTTTGCCAGAGGACAAACTCAGTAGAAAAATTAAGGCTAGACTTCTTTCCCTCATAAAGGAAATTCACCTTCTGGTATAAATAGGCATACTTACACTAGATAGGTACACTTCATGAACCAGCATGGTGGTTTCGTTCCTACCATGCTGGCGCATGAGGCATATCTCCATCAGGAACGGGCCTCTGTAGCTGCTGAAGTCTCCTAAGGTGACTGGGGCCAGGGATGCATTTATTTCTCTGCTTGCTAATGCCTCTTTTCAGTGGCTCAGCATTGGATGAGTGCTTCAGAAAGAGATGAACATGCCATCTTTCCACGCACAGCTCTGCAGGACTGGTAGGTCCTCATGGAAACTAGCTCACCTCTTTGCCTGAGGAGAGGTATGCCCAGAGCTGCCCAGGTGGGCAGAAACCTGGGGTGCTCCCGACAGGACTCCAAGTCCTGGGATTTGCTCCCAGCTCAGTAACCGTGCCAGTTTCTGGAATCTGAAACAAGCCGAACATTCAGGTGAGTGGAGAGAAAGATTCGGAGGACGGAGAGAAAACCACCACGGCAGATCTGGATGACACGATGCTGTTAGGTGAAGGCTGTTACCTTAACCCCAAAGTACTCACCGATGTTTCCGCAACAGAGAACGTAGCAGAGTGTGGTAGGAGCAGGTTGCTTTGTGGACACCGTGAGGAGCTAAGAGCAGCTTCAGAAGAGGATGTGTGAGGCAGGAGTCCTCCTGTCCCGGAGGTGCTGGCAGCTGAGGAGCCGGCCGTGGTTGACTGGAAATGAGCTCCCTCCGCTCCTGGTGTGGGACTAACTGGGCTGGGGGAGAAAATTAAATATCATGTCCCTCCCCTAGAAACTGTGATACTGCTGTGAAATTTGCTCACCTTAGGCTAATGGTGTTGACAGTGTGTCTAAATTACCGGCTTTCAGAAAATTTGGCTTCTAAACTGCTTAGGAACCGGTGACAGCCTGCGGTGTGCTCAGCCTTCACCCTCTTGGATGAGAAGATTTATTGATCCTTTTCTGTTGTTCTGAGGGGCAGTTTGGGCCATTCACCATGGTGGTGGTGAATATGGATGAAGAAGAAACGGAGTTGGAGCCCAGCGTCCCTGTTCTGAGGTCGGACACTGCCACTTCTCCCTCTGGTGCTCATGGCCATCCCGGGAGAGCTGAAGTCCACTGTGATTTTGGGGGATCTACCTACTCTTTCTTCCTGCGGCTTTTGAAGAGTTCTTTGGAAAACATGGGACGCTGCTTTTAGTCGTTGCAAAACTGGAGATTTGGTTTGGAGCGCTGAAAAGAGATTAAAGGTTTTGCAAGCAGCAAACCCTAGATTTAGAGCAAACACGGAGGATTTTTCTTCCTCAGTACAAGAACCGAGATGCAGCTCAAATTAAAATCAATAATTGATCTACATCCATTTAGAGATATATCGACATTCACGTAGGCTGGGAAACCTTGTCCCTGTGTGCACATTTTCCTTTTAAGCAGCTTGTACTCAGGCTGCCTGCAAATATATCTGCTCACCAAGCGGACAACGCTCGGTCCCTTCTAGGAATGAGCCGGGGCCATTTTTTTTCTGCTGGATGCCAAGAGGAGGACTGACAAGGCAGATGGAAGTTGCTGAACTGTTACACAGCTCGTTAGAGAAGCGCAGAGCCCTTTAAAGCTCAGGGTGCAGCCAGGATTTACTTCTTCAGAAATGGCAGCAGTCCCCAAAGTACGTAGCTTGCAGGGGCAACAAATCTGCGCCAAAATAAGTAGCATGGATGCAGCTTGTAAGGCTGAACTCAAAATCAACCTTTTTTGGCTGTGATGCTGTAATATGGGATGAGGCTGAGCCAACATATTGCGACTCTCTCCCGGCTGCAGGATCCTGCTGGGAACCCACTGCGGGGGAGGGCCTTGGGATGCGCCCCAGGGCGTCACCGGCTGCTGGAAACCTGGCTCTGAGCAATGGCAGCGGAAGGTCGTCCCCTGCCCCTGGAAGAAATCTCTGGTGGCCGCTTTGGGGTCCAGCTCTCGAGGGCGCTTTGGGGTCTGTGACTCTGGGGACCGCCAGCCCCCCTTCCCCTGCCCCCCTCCCTTTGGGGCCTCCCCTGATGCTGCCCCCC
>NW_010556890.1:0-11192 GCF_000687285.1 Phaethon lepturus
TGTACAGAGGCACCTGGGGAGGCAAGGTGGGAAGAAGATGGTTCACCTGATGTACTGAGTGAACTTCATGAATCAAGCAGATAAATGAACACAGTTTGCAAGACTGGGTCTTCTGTAGCAGAACTAAGTGCCTTCATTATACTGCTGACCATGTTACAGACTTGCAAAATAACAAATGGTAAAGAAGATGCACTTGGACGTGCCTATATACTTATTCTTTTACTAGATGTCTTCTAGTAAAAGGTCTTCAAAACTTCAAATCCCATATCATGGAATGATGGCTTGTCATTCCCTTTGATGAGCTGTAGCTGCTGATTTTCCCCAAGCAGCGTAGCTGCAATATTTTGCTAATTAGTGATCAGTTTCAGACAAATGACCTGCAACAGATGTGTGGAGTGGCAGACTGACATGTTGTGAGGGTACAGTTCAATTCAGTAGCTAACATATTTACCATGTTGTAAGTCTTCCTCTGCTTTGCCTAAATATGCAGAAATTTTACAAGAAATTATTAAATCAAGGGAGGAATTCTATGATCTCTATGCACTGGTAAAATATTCTTCCTAAGATTTCAAAGCTCCGTGAAAGAACAATTTGAGGCAGGGGTAAATGGTGTTAGGAAGTATTGTTCAAATTTTCTTTCCCTTTATTTTTTTCTTCTGTTTCTTACATATAATTATCTGTAGAGTCAATTCATCTCTCAGTGGAACTTCCCATCATATGCCATTGTACATTTCTTACTTGACCTAATATTCTGTGATGTGTGACATGAAAAAAATATTTCATATGATGAATAAAACATCACTTGAAAGGGAAAAATTAATAGAGGACATCATTCAATGATGTTTTACCTTCCTGAACAACTGCTTTTAGAAAATAACATACAGTTTAAGCTAGTTTTAAATTCATAGACAGGAGAAGGTGCTTGATCTAAAACTTGCATAGGGCTTTTTGGTGCACGGTAACATCTCAGCAGCAGCATTTAACAGGCTATAATAATTGCTCATATTTCCAAAGTGGTAATCTATTTAAAAATAATAAATTACTAACTTTAAAATTTTAATTACTTATTTACTAATTATGAATGTGATTTCTTTTTAGTCTCCAAGACAGCATTTAATGTATTTGAATTTCATGTAATCTATTTATGTCAATTTGGTTTTTTGTCCATGAAAATTATTTAATAGATTTTTTATAAGGAATTGATGTCATTCAGTCAGCAATGGAAGACTGACTTACACTGGCATGATTTTATTTAGCTTTGTAATTTGTGCTTTTTCTTCTGTAATTAAAACCTATACATTTTGTCTTCATTAGGCCATGAAAATGTCTGTCATAAAGCAATGAAAAACATACATTCCATTTTCAGATAGTTAGTGTATGCTTTGAGAAGCTGAAATGGAAAGCTAAGAGATTTTAGAAACTTTAAGAGAGCAATAATCACCATGAATTTCAAAGCCTACAATGTTACTTTCCTAGTAGAAAATGTTATTTATATATATCATCAAACAAGGCCATAAGTACACTTGCTGGAACTCCCTGACATGAGGCAGGTATCGTACCACAGAGCCAGAAGAACTCTTGTGCTGGTCACCAAATCTGATTTTTCTTCCTGGTTTGATTGATTCGGTTTTCATCTCTCATCTTTATAGAAAATCACAGGTAAGACACTGTTCCTGCTGGTGCAACTGTGATGCATATATATCACATGATATTCTAAGCCTTGTTTCAGTTCATCTTACTGTCCATAGAGGTAAGCTGAACACAGAAGTGGTAAATGACAGCTTTCTGGACCCTAGTCAATTCTACCTGGCCCTTGGACAAGTCGTTACTAAGAAAGATAGCAGTTTAATGTACTGCCAAACTGAGAATTCAATGTAGAGAATCAAGTAAATATAACATTTCAGACTTTTAGGTATCTAGAACCATGACTATTATCTAATCTAGAAGAATTCATCAACAATTCAACAGCCACTAGTATTTTCCAAAAATCTTCCATTACTATAAAAGATGAAACTTGCTCAGTTACACTGTCACTAAGACTGGCAACACTGAGAGAGGGGAAAGATGCTGCCAGAATTAAGATTGTCTCTACCACTTTTATTCAGTCCCCTTGTGAATGTATTACACAGTACCACAAAAAAAATCTCCCATAAAGCTTTTTCTTTATTCAAGGTACTGCCTGATTGTATTCAGAGAGCAGGATTGTCTAAGAAAAGTGGATGCTGTCTACAGAATTCTGCTTCTCTTGGAGTTTGGAAGGTTATCTGGAAGGTAAGAAGAAGAAAATAAATTTAAGTGTGATCTAAGGATTTAAGTCACTGCAAGTATCATGGAGAACTCGATTTTAGCTTTATTTCTGCCATAAAGCATCAATGAGTGACATGGTGTATGGCTTGTTTGAAATAAATAACACATTTCGTGTAGGTAATACTCTTTTTACATCAAAGAGCATATTAATTAGTTGTCTCACTGACAAAGATAATGTGGTTCAATCTCAAATATTTTGCTTTTTTACTTCCTTACATGCATTGACTGTACTTTATGATTAGAAGAAATGGAAGGTGTCAAAACAGATATCTACTTTTTGTCCTGTTTCATTATTTTCTCCTGGAAGGTATTTGGAACATTTTTAAAGGTCAGCAAGAAAGTGAAAAAAATAAAAATTATAGAGTGCAGTTAGACATGTTAAACCTCTGTAGAAAACCTCCAAATTTCATAGCAAACAGTTAAAGCATAAAGATTTGTGAGGAAGGATAACTTTATTACAAAAAATCCAAAACATTTTATCTAAAAGCTAAAATAACACAAGAATTTTCTACTGTTAGTCACAAATCTAGTAGAGGCTTTTGGTAACACAGAATTTTTAAGTCTGGAGGCAAAAAGAGTTTAGTACGTTAGAAGTGAAATACAAAATTAACATAGATCTGGGGGTTTTTTGAAAACTGCTGTCATTGAAGTTCTTCTGCAATTTCTAGCTGTCAAGGAAATTCAAGTTCCTCTGAAATCTCCACAAATACCTCTTGATGATGTGAGTTTGTATTCCCCTTAATATTTCAGAAGCCAAACAGAAATTACTATTTCAATTTAATATATTATTTATTGAAGTAGTCATTCAAAATTATTATTATCCTAAGGATGTGAAACTGGATCACTGAGATTATGATGCTCACGCCCAAAAGCTGTTATGCCAAATGGATGGCTTAAGCAACACATTTGAGTGACAACTTAAAACAAATTAAATTCAATATCCCCATGATATATTTAAGGACTCTTAAATAAGCAGTATCTTGCTCCTCTTCTTCATGGATAAAGAAACCTTTATAATGGCCAAGAGCATTATATTTACATTCATTAACATAGAATAGAATCATAAAATCATAGAATCATTAAGGCTAGAAAAGACCTTTAAGATTATCAACCCAACACCACCACAGCCACTAAACCATGTCAAGAAGTGCCAGGTCTACATGTTTTTTGAAAACCTCCAGTGATGATGACTCCACCACCTCCCTGGGCAGCCTGTTCCAATGCCTGACCACTCTCTCAGTAAAGAAGTTTTTCCTAATATCCAATCTAAACCTTCCCTCACCCAGCTTGAGGCCATTTCCTCTCATTCTGTTGCTAGTTACTTGGGAGAAGAGACCAACACCCATCTCACTACAACCTCCTTTCAGGTAGTTGTAGAGTGCAATGAGGTCTCCCCTCAGCCTCCTCTTCTCCAGACTGAACAATCCCAGTTCCCTCAGCCACTCCTCATAAGACTTGTTCTCCAGACCCCTCACCAGCTTCATTGCCCTTCTTTGGACACGCTCCAGCACCTCAATGTCCTTCCTGTAGTGAGGGTCCCAAAACTGAACACAATGTTCAAAGTGCAGCCTCACCAGTGCTGAGTACAGGGGCACGATCACTTCCTTAGTCCTGCTAGCCACACTATTTCTGATACAGGCAGATGCTGTTGGCCTTCTTGGCCACCTGGGCATACTGCTGGCTCATGTTCAGCTGGCTGTCAATCAGCACCCCCAGGTCCTTTTCTGCTGGGCAGCTCTCCAGCCACTCTTGCCCAAGCCTGTAGCGTTGCATGGGGTTGTTGTGACTGAAGTGCAGGAACATATTGAGTGATGGGCAAAAAGGAGCTGAAATTGAAGGCAGAGTCTCCAAAAATTGAAATAGAGAGTCTCATGAGATCTGATAGGTGTCTTATGTGCTGAAAGCTGAGTTTGAGATTTTTAGTTTAGACTAGAGAACAGTTCATCACACTGGTTGGAAGTAGGATGTACTGAAAGAGATTTGTCTCCAAACAGAGATTTTCCAAGCAGAAGACAGACAAATGGCTACAGTGCCAAAATGGAAGGAAACCGTGGAATATCAAAGAACCTGCTAATGTGCTAGGTAGGAAATGTTTGTGATTCAGCAGTTTCCCAAGCATAACACCCTTTCATTGTGAAAGGTGAAAGACTCTTTCATGGTAGGTGTTAGTCATTGAGGCATGCCTTAAGATGTGGGCCTTTACGTTTCCAGTGAATCTTCACTACTGGCAGAAATAAGATGATCAAGCTCTGAGTGAATTAATGTGGAAAAAAATTATTTCTAAATTGAATGGATCCTGAAACTTTCTACAACAATGCACCTGAAACAAACTCAGTTTGGTACTTTTCTTGGATTTCAGTCAGAAATAATTCTGTAGCATGTGTGTGAAACTAGGAGAACTCTATTTCTCTGTGAGTATACATTCAGCCTTATGGCCAAATTCCGATGCATACTCAAAGAGAATAGTTTGGCCTCATGACGAGACTCCTTTGAAGTTCATGGCTCCATCAGGTTTGCATAGTAATGACAGTAATTTCTTGCTTGGAAAAGTGATACTAGGAAAGTATTTCAACAGAGTAAAACCCTGCCTGTTTCTGAAAGAAATTATTGGGTAAATTCTACTCTAGTGCAATGCTTATTAGATGTTTTATGTCCCTTTCATTCCTAAAACACAGACTTTGATGATAGAGCTATGTGATTTTTTTATATTTCATGGCAGTAAAGGCTGATATCTGTCATCCACTGTCCACTTTGGGACTGTTTAGATCTTTCAGATCTATTCTGAAAATCACTATGAGAGCAAGAAGTCCTCATGGACAGCTACCTCTAATTTTTCAGATAATTTCTGAACTTCTGTTAGAAAATTAGATCAAAATACTTAAACCGCCTGTAGTAAATCAATGGAGGGAGTGAGAGGAGGGGAGGAAAGACTGGTTTCAGACAAAGAATAATGTATTGATTGCAAAATATGTAGGTTTTTTGCATAAGAGAATTTATATTATTTTTGCATATCCATTGTGATTCATGTAATTAGAGGTCAGTCTCTTTAGGCAAAAATCATGGATCATGTTTATCCACAATTTTAATATATAATTTTTTTTTTATTACTTACCATGGACATGCAGGTTGTGATTCAGCAAAACGTGACAATCACAAACCAAATTTAAACCCATGCAGTGAGTGTAAATGTTTCAGTATATTGATGTGTCAAAGCAATAACTTATCAAAACCTGTATTTAACTGAGGTATTACAGATTGCTGACTATAGTGCAGCAAAAAAATTCTGAACAAAAACAGTGAAGACATCCTGTTTAGGAATTTAAGGCTCTAAGCTAGAACCTTGGTAAAAAAAAATTACAAGCTTTAGTTTACAAATGTATCTTTCCAAAAGAAATATGGATTTTTTTTTTTATAATCAGAACTGAACTATGTTGTCTTTGTATGAATCACAAAATTGAAAACTGAATGCAAAGAAAATACAAGGAATATATTATAGTTTGAGGATGAGCAAAAGCTGAGCACATGATATAATTGCGCAATTGTTATTAGTTTGACAAAATATTGGTCATACATGGACTATATTTTATGTAAAATATGATTCAATAATATCTTTTAAATACTAGCTGTTCTTGTTATCTGTTTTGTTATTAAGGGATACCAGCTAGGACCTAATGTTAGTTCTATGACTATACAAAAAAGTATATGCAAGTAATACATGAAACTACAGATTTTTTACAGTTAAAACAGCATCAAACACTTTGGTTGGCACTTTTTGGCTATGTGCTTGGGAAGCAGGTATCTGCCTGCCAAATTAGTTATATCTCTGTGAAAATATGACTCAAAGCAAAGCTTATAAACAAGAGAAAAAGCAATCTTTCTTTTTGAGGAAACCAAGGATTTTCATGTTATAAGTAAATTGACATTATTAAAGGGGAACTTTTATTAACCATAATCGGAACTGCATTTAGGTTATTGAGCTAGCAAAATAATAACATAATCATGCCTACAGCCAGATGGAGGCAACAGAAAAGTGTATGGGTGCTCAGAAAGTGGATTATCAGAGGTGGCAATATAATCAATTACTTTCTCTCTTGATCTCTTACATATCCGTGCAGCAATAGGACAGCTGGAAAGGCTTGCATTCTCTTTCTTTGCATTTCTCTTGCTCTTTCCTCTTCTCTGGTCTCTTTTTATGTATGACCCAGCCAGGGTCCAGTGCCTTAGTCAATTTAGCCCATAAAGCTAAGAAAGTCTGAGTGAGCCTTCAACAGTCCAGAAAAATTAAATGTATTTTCCCCTAGATATTTTCATGGGCATTTCTATTTATCAGTAAGCTATTGGCAGATAATAGATTGACATATCAACAATCCTCTCCTTAATTACCACCAGCCTAGTCAGTATGTCCCTACTTGAAAGCACAGGTCACAATTACACCTCTCCTTTTACCTCCTGTATAATCTAGGCAGTTTCGAAGAGAATACCATAATCACAACAATATTCACAGTTATCAGAGTGAGGCAGCCTGCATCATCCCTCTGAAGAGAGGGGTGGAGGGATGTTTGGATTGATGGTGTCTGTCTTCCCAAGAAACCATTACACATGATGGAGCCCTGCTTCCCTGGAGATGGCTGAACACCTGCCTGGCCATAGGGAGTAGTGAATTAATTCTTTGTTTTGCTTTGCTTGTGTGTGTGGCTTTTGCTTTACTTATTAAACTGTCTTTATCTCAAACCATTAATTTCTTCACTTTTACTTCCAATTCTCTCCCCCATCCCTCCATGGGGGAGTGAGCGAGTGGCTGTGTGGTGCTTAGTTGCTGGCTGGGGCTAAACCACGACAATGAGGAAAACAAAAATGCAAAAATACCACCACCTGTGTATTTCCTAATTACAATTTAACGCTGACAACAGTTTTGCACCTGCATTTATTTGAGGACATAATGTATGTTACTTGGACATCTAAATACAGTAAATCAGGTTATTACATATGTAAGTTTCATCGATTATAGGCACCAAAATTATTCCATCTTTATACCCAAATTTGGTAGTCTCTACTAAGTCCTAGATAGAATATCAAATTTACTTTCTATTAAAAAACAGAATAAGTGCCAACATATATGTATATTGAAATGCACAACATATTTAACGTCCTAACAATGCTAAAGCTCACTTCATGTAAATGCTTAATGACTGTAATTATCTAAACAGCTAGATTCAACTGGTAACTATAACATTCTGGTAAAAATAAAATTGTTTATAGGTTGCCTCACATAGATGATAAAATGCTATGTTTCTGTTACCTCTGCTCCTCTCTCTTATCATTTATTTATTAATTTCTTTTTTCTTACCTAAAAAATACCAAAGGAAACCGTGCAATATCATACATACACAAGCTCTATCTTGTTTTGATCACTGGAACAAGTGGGAGACTTTCTGTGGTAAACATTGGGAACTTAATCAACTAATCATTAATGTTATTGATAATGACATATGGCAACAGAACTTCATTTTTTTCAGTTCTTTAATATCTTTTTGCTTTGGTTACTGAAGAAAAATTCTTTGCAGCAAAATGGAAGTCCTCCTTTCCATTCTCCATACTGTATTTACTTGTCTTTAGAAATTCATTGTGTAGTTAAAGTACAGAGAAAAAATCAAGCTGGTTTCTGCACTCGATAACACTGGAATCAAAACCACTGGGGATTCATATGGAGGTACACTTCAGCCATTTGCACAGGACCTCAACAAGGCTTGGAAAATGGCCGATAAAAACCAAAAGAGGGATGAGGCTTACCAGCCTATCACTTCCAGATCTGAACTGCTAGTTTATATGGTGTTGCACCTTGTTCCTCTGCAGATCAGAAATAAAACACTTCTGTGACTCTAACTTCTATTTATTAGGCTGAAATACTGACATATTCAGCAAGCCCTGGCTGATTAGATTTGTGCAATATACAAAAGTAACAATAATGTTATAGGAAAGGGTTTGGTAATAGTAACTGCTGTTACAAAATCAATGCTTTCCTAGCTAATGGTCATAAAGGCTTATATGGATAATTCTATTCTGACAACCTGCATTTCAAAGCAAAATAACATGGAATTTCTAAAATTTTAAATCAGCATTAAAAGATACTGAAATCCTTTTTCTATAGGAACAGAGAGATAATTCAAAGCAGAGAAGGAATACATTTCCTCTCTCTGATATTTCAAATAAACACCTTCTAATCAGTACAAGTGAAAAAGTGTGTGGTTGTGAAAATCAACATAAAATTAAAGAAATAAAAATAAAAACAAAAACAAAAACAAAAACAAAAAAATCTACAGGCTATTCATTCCAGGGACTCATGCCAACTATTTTCTGGAATGTCAATGATATACATATTTATATGGCCTGTATTATAAATTCCCCACTAAAGAAGAGAACACCTTTGAGTCCTTACTGGAAAGTGAAAATAATTAATAACAGTAAGAGACACAATTTAGCCATTTTTAATTTCAAAATATATAATCTTAATAGGAAGAGACTGTCTCTTCTACAAGAACTCGAGAAGTGACAAAAGCATTCCATGGAGGGAATATATCAGCATCATTGTAACTGGGAATATGAGGGAACCAGAATGAACACAGGAAAAACAAACTTTTGTGTGGAATTTCAGCTAATATAGTCCCTTGCAGTAGAAAGGCTTTATTTTGCAGTAAGCTTTTACTAAACCATATGACATCATTCCTGTGTGTCTACTTTAAGTTGTCAAATCAGTGTCAAATTAACTACTTTATTCTGTGACTCTGTTCACGTTTCTACATATTTTTCTTGTAGGTTCAGTAATTCAAAGATCTGCCAAAAAAAAGGACAAATCTATTAGAGTACTTGAAAGTCATTGGTACTATGTAGTTTCATTTCTGGGATCTGATTGATTTGGAGAAGAACATGATGAAAAAAAGCAATCTTGAAAAAAATAAGCTCAGAAGGTCTACTGTTCAAAAAGGTAAAATTTTTGTTGTAAAAGAAGCAAATTTCTTGGGACACTGTATCAGGCCTACAGACATTTGTACCAGTAAAAGATATCGTCTCCCAAATACAACATAGCACAGACAAAGATCCTAACTGAATTCACTTCAAGCTGTCAATTCAAGCTGTCAGAAATCTACACTCATCACTTAAATGGAACTTCAATAGCAAGAACAGCTGATATTAACACAATATTAGAATGAACATTTGAAATAAATGGTATATGGTACACCAGTACTTTTCCTAATGAATTCAGTATATGAATCACTACTCATATAATTTGAAGCAGCATGGATCAGGACAAATTTAAGTTTATGATGTTCATCTTAAACCAGAGTTCAAAGTTTTAACAACAGAAAATAAATGTCTACTTGCATTTGTCTGTGTCTTCTGCACATCCCAGGTATGAAATAACTGCTTCTTCTAAGACCAGTATTAGTCAGATGAGGTTTCTCCTGTAGTCTATGGAATAGCTTAGAAAAACTCCATAGTTAGAGCTGCTATAGAGAAATAGCAGTGCCAGCACAGGTTCGGACTTCTTAGCAAGACTCAATGTATAAGTAAGGGAGACCCATTGGTCATAATATACCCTGAATCCCAAGTGGTATTACAGAAATTTAAGATATGATATGATACAATACAACCAAATCGCTGCTTGGGGACAGGCTATCGATCACCGGGTGGTGAGCAGTTGCTGTATTGAGCATCACTTGTTCTTGTACATACATTTGTCGGTATTATTATTGTTGTTATCATTGCTTTTTCCTTCTCTCTTGCAGTCCTATTAAACTTTTTTTATCTCAACCCATGAGTTTTTTCCCAATTCTCTCCCCCATCCCACTGTGGGAGAGGGGAGTGAGCGAGCGGCTGTGTGGTGCTTAGTTGCCGGCTGGGGGTGAATCACCACAGTCCTTTTTTCCCCATATTTAGCAGGGTAAATCTGTATTTGATAGATTCAAAAAATAGAGTAGTAGCTAATAGTTGTCTCAGTATCTTTCCGCTCATTAGGATACATCAGTGAGCAAATATTGGACCAAGGCTACAGTTTGCCAGGATAAATCGACATTCCAATTATGAAATTCAGGGTATTTATATACATATGCAAGTAAAGACCTTAGCTGTAAATAGTAGTACAGAATTATGAGAGTGTGAATTATAAATCTGTAAGCTATCAGCTGTAAAAGAGATCCTTTTCGTTTTTTCCATCTCTCTTGGAAACACAGGAAGCAATGTAGAAAGGATCTAGACATCTTTAGGAAAAAAAAAAAAAAAGAAAAAAAACCCCAAAACTTTTATAGCCTCTTGTGGGTTCACACAGCTTCCATTTTAGAATGTTTAAGCAGCACAACCTATCCCTTCGGTGATTTCAAAAAGAACAAGAAGTCACCTTATTTTAATGTTATTGAAAGCAATTACTTCAGATGTAATCTCAGCATCTCTTATTCTCTTAGCAATTTCTTCTAAGTTCAATTTATTATGCTAAATTATTGCAAATCATGTGAAACATTTTCTTTTTAAGAAAAATTGCATCATTTCAATAATCTAAACAGATATTCAGTGACACTCAAATGATATCTGCATCATTTGCAGATGCTTTTAATTGTCTGTGTGATAAGACAGTAAAACTAATGTGCTCTGAGACTTTGTGCTGGTTCTGCCTGGGATAGAGTTCGTTTTCTTCATAGTAGCTAGCATGGGGCTATGTTTTGCATTTGGGGTGAAATCAATGTTAATAATAAAGGGATTAAGGATAATACAGGTGTGATAAATGATTTAGTCCCAAACAGGATTCCAATTCAAATTTACAATTTATTAAGCGAATGGAGGCAAGCAAACAGCACTGGATGCACTGGCAGTCTCTGCTCCACCAAGACGCACGC
>NW_010556891.1:0-20491 GCF_000687285.1 Phaethon lepturus
TGTTTCTGTGATTCTGTGATTCTGTGATGTTAACCTCATTAACTTTAGGTATTTAAAAGAATTGCTGAAGAGTTTTGATTGAGACCACAGGTCAGATGAGCTTTTGGACATTTCAGGCAGATCCTACCCCATTCACTTTGCCTCAGTGTAATCGTCCACACAACAAGGCCTTGTGTCAATTGTTCAATTGCTAGATTGGTTTTAGACGACATTATTTGTGTTATTGCCCGTGTTACTTGGTTAGTTAGCAGCTGTCATATGTCAGGATCAACTAAGTAAGGATAATGCACAGCAGAATTATGTAAATTATCCATAGGGTTATTCTTAAGCGGTTAGAAACCCCGATGTGTCTGTCATTCAAGCCCACGTTATCCCGGAGGGGTACACCTGCTGCTGCTGGGTCTCAGGTGCATTCAGGACAGACATTTGATCTCTTCCTGCTTTCATTCCTCCACATGGAAAAGCTTTAGTCACTGCGAGGGCTGTTGTGAGACCAAAGTGTGGTTACAAAGTACCCTGAGAAACAGGGGACTGAGGAGGAGTATTATCAGAACGAGCTATTTCAGTGTAGGCACCGAAAGCAGCAGCGTGCTTGCCTTTGCTGGAGTCTGGTGTGTCTTTGGATTGCCACAGACTCGGTTACTGGCAGGGAGAACCTGTTGCTGCTGCCGGCTCTGCAGTGTCAATGCAGTTAAAGGGACACTGCCAACACCCGCTACCTCCTCAGGAACAAAATGTGAATTACGAGTAGTTTTACGCGCTATGTTTGCCCTTGAGTACCCCTTGCAGCTTTCTGTTGTCTCGCAAACATGTTTTGAAATGCCTTTTCTTCCCTTGCTGCAATATGAAAGCCCAATGACTGACTGCCAGTTGCCGAACAAGTGTTGCGAAGTCCACCGCTGGTGGAAGGGTGATAGTTTCACTTTGGCATTCTCCCTGTAAGAAGGTGGGTGAAGATAGTATCCTGCATCATGTGCCTTGTCAACAAATTTATCAATTAAGTTTCAAGGCAAGGAAGTCATCCTCAGGCAGTATCCATACCTGCTCTTACAGCTTTCCCACACTTCCACTGCTGGCCTTTGTCAGAGATGGGATGTGCTAGCCTGAATCCACCGTCTGTCCCTGTGCAGCCATTTGCAGGTTATGAAGCATAGCATCTTTATTTCTTTACAGTTATGTCAAAAGCTGAGCTGGGTACTTCAGTGTTCAGAGCACAACTGGATTGGGCAGGGTTAGCAGTTAAGAAAATCTATATTTAACTTGGAGGTGACTATTTCACAGGTATATGATATTGTGGTTACTTTTGTCCATGGCTCTAACATTAGGATTGAAACTCAATTTTCATCTGCAACAGGCCTGCACTAGTGTAAGCACACTGGATTGAAGTGTGGCCATGTGCTCTAAAGTAATCGAGCTACCAATGCTACTAAAGGTTGCCATTCACCTTTTGGGCTTCTCATGCAGTTTTTTGCATGCAGGATGGAAGAGCTAAGGAAGCTTATTTGATAAGTTATATCAGGTGAGATGACAAAGGGCAAATGATTATGTGTGGCACTAAAATCCCTAATACAGGAGCTATGCACTGAACACTCCACTGTTAATTTTTCCATATCTGGTGTAAGCACACAACCACCTCTGCATCAGTGAGCTAGCTAGCACAGCTACAAACTTCAAGTTCTAACATTGGTTTTACATAGCAGAATAGAAAATAGGTTTTCTACAACTGGGCATTAATTCCAGATTCTATCTGAAACTTACGTTCACTATGAAAGTTTTTGAAACACAATTAAAACACCAAAAATATCAAAGACATTTGAACTAGCAGTATATAAGATCAGCACTTTGTTTCATGTGCCCTGAGCTTTTGTAATTCTTTAGCAGGTGCCGTATATCTGGATTACTCTACCATTTAACCAGGTGTATGTATATAACAAACTAGCTAAGCGAAACACTATTGTTCCTTTAAAAGGGCAACTGATTCCACTTTATTTTAAAACTATTCCTAAATTATCTACGCGGAAGTAGAGACGTCCTCAGTCTTCTGCCTTGCTCTTACAAAATGAACCTAAATATAAAAACTGACTTAAGCAATTACAGTTTTGTCAACATTCAGTTCTGTCCTGAACTGGAAAGAAAAGGCAGAATATCAAAGCCCATCTTGGCACAAGGAGTTCCAGAAACACTGAAACTTTTTAGTCTGACATCTTTGATTGAAGAAGAGCATTTAGACTTTACTCAAATTGAAATTCAATTTCCAAGCAGGCAGACCTGAGCTGTCGCAAGTGCCTCAGGCAAATGCTGTGGATGGGGGGCACATGGGATTTGTAGCCTGGCAGGGGAGCCCAGCCCTGTGAAGGATGGGGACGTGAGACAGCTAAACTATTGCTCTCACAAGAAATGGCTCTCAGCACTATTATTTGAATTGTGGGAAGATTCCACTTTCATCAAAATTCCTTGGATTAGATTTTTTCAAACAATAGAAAATCATCTCAATTTAAAGGAGAAAATGACCTGTGGCTTTAGCAGAATAAAGGGGACATTTGACCTACAACACATTCTTGAAAGGTAGAATTAAGTGGTTTGTACATAATTTTGAAGAAGGAAAAAAAAAAAACAAACAAAAAAAAACCTGTTTACTGTATTTGATGTGGTGTTTGTGTTTTCAGTCAGTTTGACCAGCTCTCTTCCTTAAAGCAACTTGTCTACTAGATTTTGAGACATTAATGGCAGGGAATACAACTTATTTTCTGTTGCATAATTGATGGTGATGTGTTATTACTAATTAAATGCAATAATAATAATGAATGAAGTCCTCAGGCTTCAGCAAACTCACTGACTTGAGCAATTCAGATTGCTTTGTTTAAACTCCCCATGTAAGTCTTTGTCTTACAAAAGAAGAAAAAAAAACAAAAAAAAATCAACAAGAAAACCCCCTGATGTTTCACAGATTTTTTTTCCAAAGTGTTTTGAGTTACATCTCACTGGTAAGGTGGTCAGGAGTAGCCCAGGAAAGGGAAGCAATGAGAATTCTTTACAAAGTAAGGAGCTTCACAGTTGTTGGTATACATCGTACACAATTACAGGTCCTGAATGCATTAGTTCAGGAGAGGGGAAGGACCTATATTTCATGTCTGTGAGGTTCTTGAATCTAGCGAAAGAGCCGTAATTGCAAGTGGATTACACCAGCTGCCTAGCTGAACACCTACCTTCTTTATAGGGGAACCTTCTCTACATTTCCTTTTAATTCCTCTCTATTTCTTTTTCATTTGTCATTTCCAATATTAGAAGGAAGTGGTAAAAAAAAGGTAGCCCACACCTGCTGTGGTGATACTGAGATGTGCATTGTCCTCTCCTACCTTCTCGATATTGGCTCAGGCAAGATTTTAAAACCAAGCAGCTGGATAAGTGGTGTTGGTAGTGCTAGAGGTGGTGGTAAATACAGGAAGAAGAAAGAAAAAAAATTAAGCATATAACTTGGTGAACTCGACCTCATTCCTCTAGTCCCTCAGAGCGAGTGAGGGGAAAAAAGACTGTGTGAAGGGATTTCAAGGAAATGGGAAAAGCAAGAAAGGAAAGGGCTGGCTGGGTTGGAAAACATTTTTAGTGTGTGTGTAAAAATGCAAAAGAAAGCGAGAGGTGTACTGTGTGGTGCCATGTGGATTTTCAAGAGAGAGGGAGATGCATGTGATCAGCTTCCCCTCCATCTTCTCTTCCCGCTGTTTTGCTGCAGCCCCATGGTCAGTGAGGAGCAGGGAAAGCTGAGCCTGCTGTTGGGAGGGCAGAGCAGGGATGCCCAGTCCTAGATGGAAATCAGGCAGAGGGAATGCTTGGTCAGCTTAGCTTGGAATGAGAAAGAAGGAAGCCAAAAGGCAGAGAGAGAGGAAGAGAGAGGAGGAGAGAGAATCTTGGCTGTTGTGTTAATTTAAAAGTGCAGTAGCACAGCAGACACTGCACTTGATGTCACCAATACAAATTTCAGGCCCTTCCTTCTCAGAGAGCAGCAGGGAAGGAAACAAGAAAGGCAGAGGTGACATTTAACCTTTCCCTCCCTAAAGAGCAGTGGGAAGGGCTGTCAGATGCAAGGAGGTCAAAGGAGCTCTGACCGTTACCACCCACCACTGGGAGAAAGGCTCATTCCTTGCTTGTGTTTTGAACAAGACAGAGATCTTGATGGAAAGGAAACCCATTACATATCTTGCTGTAATGGATTTTAAATGCCTTTATTTACCAACAGTGGCAATAACTTCCTCTTGGTATCAAGGCATCACCAGCTAAAGATAAAGGAATCTCTCAATTGACGGTGCATGGGGTCAGGAAATAATTCTCCTACTCTCTCTGTCTGGCTTTGCATAATTGACCCTGGGAATTACGGGGGTGAAATGGGGAGATCACCATCTTCCAAGGCAGCAAGCACCATCTGGGCAAAAGACAAGGACCAACACTGTACAGCTCAGTAAAGCAAATTCTGTTGTCTCTTTTAATACCTAAAATATTTCACCTGCAGAGACATCAACCAAAACCCAAAATGCTTAATGCCAATGTAAATAAGTCTGCTGTTCTTTGCCAGGCTTTATCTCATCTTTGGCTAAGCTAAAATATGATCATTAGTGTAAAAATCAGACTCTCTGTCTTGAAAATGCTTGCTGACAAACAGGAGAAGAAATTAACTCAACTGGATAAATTTTATTTCTAGCCACCTTTACATGCTGAAATGCTATGATACATACCTAGCATGGCCAGTCTCTGTTTGTCTCCCCTCTCTCCCCTCTAATTAAGAGTTAGAAACTCTTAATTTTTAACAATAGTTCAACTAGATTCAGTTTATCACTGAATAGTTGGGGTTGGAAGTGATCTCTGGATATCATCTAGTTCAGCACCAGCAGGGGTTGAAGCAATTTCTGATGAATAAGATAAACTACTAGAACTAAGGGGGTGGGAGCCAGCTACGCTTTGGTGCTTTTCTCTGTGGTCAGTAAAGAATAGGTTTTCTTGTCACATACCCCACACTTTGTTTAGAAAAGACAAATGCTGACTCTACCAAACCAAAATTTCTGCCTTCCTATTCCTGCTAAATATGGGATCCTAAAACTCAGTGGCAGGCGTCAGTGGAATGATTGCTTCAGATACTGGAGTAGGTGCCTTTTCAAGCAAAGCATATGGGGTTCAGTGAAAAAGAGTAGGTGTGGACTGCAGGAGCTCATTTCAGCTTCATTTTGCTTTTCTTAAGCCAAGTATTGACTGACATACTAGAAGATACACATCTTGGAAGTTAGGAAAACCTGGTCCCAGAGATGATGTCCCCAGCTTCCCAAAACCTTTCCTACTTTTAGGAATACAATTAGTTCCTTCACCTGATGTAGCTATTCTCACAACCATGTCTTCTGCACTTGTAGAAGTGCACCCACCCCCTTGTGCGGGGCACAGAGAGCCTGGGCTGCTTCTGTCTTCCTTTGGCAGTCTGGGAAGGAGGGTAACCTCTGGACTTTCTCACATTAAGTTTTTATCTTTAACCCCCTTGGGATCCTGGAAAGCCCCTGAAACAAGTGCTGTGCTCCACCATCAGTAATTTTTCTCTGGGCATGTGAATTCGCTAACTATTGTGCAACTAACAAGAGGAAATTACACGAATCTTGGCATTTTACAAGAAAATGCTCCAAAACCTTTCACAGTTTCACAACTGTGCCAACCTGCAAATTTTCAAAAGCAATGAATAAAACCCCCTAAAAATCATAAAACTGATCAGCTTAAAAGTCATTACTTACTTTTTCTTTTTTAGTGGTTAAATTTGTGTCTTCTTTTCACTTCTCTTGTGGTTTTCAAGTCTTAAGGGCTCAGGACTTGGTTCACACGTTCAAGCTTTTGTTGTTCATAGCAATTCATGTCTGGAAAGGTATTTATTTTTTAACTGAAAGCTGTGATTTGCACACATAACAGCAGCACTCTGGGAGGAGTCATGGATCAACACAGAATACCCTGATACTCAAAGCAATTGCTGGAGTTGGTAATATGGATTCATTACCGCTGTTCTAGTGGCTTCTTTGAAACCAGTAAGTATGGTTTTAAGGATGTTAGAAATTTGAACAGAAAAAAAAAATCTTGATAAAAGAAACCTGTAGCAAATAACTGGTCTGCTATGACAAAGATGGTTCTTAAAGTGTAAGGATTTGTGGGAAAATATTTTTCATGAGATATGTTCTAGTGATATCTTTGGTGCTTGCATCTCTGAGGAGAAGTACATTTTCTAAAGTGTTCCTGGATATATTCACTGTGAATTCATGCAAGAATTGACAAAGTTTAGCATCAGTTTTCTTTAGCTCTAAGCAACCTCTCAGATGTATTTCACTTGCATTATAAGTGTAAAAGGCAGTGGCCCCTCAATGAACCTGGAGGGTGGTGGCTTGGATCTTTTTTCTTTTTTCCCATTGCTAAAGAGAAGGGCTTCCTCATGTAAAATGGCCAAAAAAAACAGCTGAAGAAGAAAAGACAAAGCCTATGGGACATGCTGCAGAGTCCTCTGAGAGGACCCAGTGCCTTAAGAAAGACCCTTTGAATGATCAATTCTCTTATGTTGTTCATTGATTTTCTCCTGGTTTTCCCTTATCTTTCCTTTCCTGTTCATATCTCTTTAATTGATTCCTGATTACAGATTACACCAGTTACAAACTGTTATTTGTCAAACAATGGAGTCAGGCTTCTCTCTGCGGCTTGGGGAAACGCATGCAGCTCTTGATAATTTCAAGAGGTTCAAACTGAACAAGTTGCAGAGAATGTAAGATTATCTGATGGTAACTGGTAAAGAAGAGTCTGCACACTCTTCTTCAAGCAACTATCTTGTTTACATTCCCCGGCCTTTATACTGCTAGGAAATCCGGTATCCTGTAAGAATTACAATGCAGTAGAATCTGCAAGTGAGTTCAAAATGTGCTTCTCAGACTCATTATCAACTCCAGCTCTGTTTGCAATGCTTAGCATATAAATTATTTAAATTAAACTAACTACATAAATTATTCAATTTTTTTCCCCCCTTATCTTTAACAGACACTGCAGAAAGTTCAGTGCTAGTGGTGTTACACTTCACTGCCAATCGGATAGGAGTGCTAAAGGTATCTATCTCACAGCACTGGCAGTGCCCAAGTGACCATGAGATTCTTAGGAGGCAGCTACCAAAAGCTGAATGATAGTGACACTGGAACAGCTCGTCACCAGTGATGGGCTACATTCTGCTCACCAGGGTCAATAAGGAGGAAGTTACAAAAGGAATTACAGGGAGATGGTTGTTCTGGGATTGATACCAGCTAATCCTATTAAATGCTTTCTGGTTTGCCTTTGGATGCGCCCAGGGCTTGTTGCTCCTGCTGTGGGGAACCTGAGGTGGTCAACAGCCACACTGTGAGCCAGCCTAGTGCAGTGTCAAGGGACTCTCCCCTTATGAGGCATCATCCTGACCTGGGTCTCTTCTCCCTTGGTGAAGTACTTACAAGGATTAAGAGGAAAGTGGACTCAATTTCTACTGTCTTCTCCTTTCCTGTCATCTGCTGTATCAGCTTCGTAGCCGAAGTCCATGGTGGCTAGCATGAAGCTCTGACTTGAAGGCATGTGCAAGCAGACTGTTTCTTTAGGGCCTCAGCCAGACATCTGGTTTAGGTGCCTGAAGTAGACAGGTATGGGCTCCCAATGCCAAGAGAGCAATAGAGAGCCTGCTTTAGAGGGAGAGCTGTCAGAGGCGGGTCTGGGCAGCCGTCAGAGAGAGGCAGCAATGAAGTGTAATTATAATAGGAAAGGTGAACAGAGCCCTTAGTTTCAGTGGAACCTGTCTGAATTATTCTTTATACACAGATCTTTTCTTTCATGTTTTACTCTTGCTATTCTCTTAATTTCACATTTCAAATGTGATTTAAGAAATCAGCCTCCCCCAGGTCTCCTGATTTTGCTCTGATTAATTTGCAAATCTGTGAGGACATGTTTGAGTTAGATTTATGACTATGCCCAGACACTGTGAGACATCACATTTGTGGGGTTTTTGAGGGTCATATTTCAGCTGTAAGGAAACAAGTAAATTCTTTTGTTCATCACAGTCCCCATGGACCATCCCTGTGATGGTTCAATACTGATCTAAACAATGCAAGACAAAATCCAAGATATTAATGGCTACCTGTTTAGTCCTGAGTTAGTGTAGCTATCAAGGACTGATATCAATCCAGGGTGCAGGGGAGTGAAATAGTGAAATATATAATGAATACATTAACTCATTTGAAGACTATATGGATGGCCATGGCATGATCCTTGTTGAATGGAGAGGGGAGCACAGACCATACGGCAGGAGGACATGATGTTGAGACCTGCAGAGACATGTTGTGAAGTATCATAACAGCATTCCCTTCATCACATGGCTCAAAACATCCTCCAGACCAGACGGCCGTACCACAGGGGAGGGGGTATGGCCTGTTTTGCCACGTCAGTGAATTTGAACCTGCTAGAAAAGCAGGCCCAAGACTCAAATGATTTGAGTGTGATGGAGGGAGCAGACTACCACTCTTGTGATTTCACAATGAGCCTCGTGATACTTGGTGTTTTCCAATTACCCGCAGCCTTTATAGGCATTTATGCATATAACAGCCTCTTTTTCTTTCATTTAAAAAGAGTAAAAGTTTACATCCTGATCACAGAGTTGGGGAGAACGGCTGGCAAACCTGAACCCTTAAATCACAGGAGAACAGAAAGTAAACAAAATTACCCAAAATAATCCTTAAAAAGCAAAGCAGAACAAAAAAACATTTTAATCCACCTTCATCATTCAGGGCAAACAGAGAGAACAGACTCTCCTATCTCATTTTTCAGCACTTTGGCATTGCTGAAACACAAGCAGGTGAGAGATATGTCATATTCATTAAAGACAGATGTGGCATGCTTCTTTCTTTTTAGGCCACCAAGAGATGACTTTCTGTCATCTGTGTGGTGATGACTAAGAGGATAAGACTGTGTTTCTATCGGTTTCATGCTTGCCTGTATTGGACTAGATAGACATAATCACCCTGGAGACACCGCATTTACTTCTTCCTTATTTACTTTGTTTCTTTTATTTCACTTTAGGGGACTAGGCTGGAATTGACATTTCTTTCTCTTCAGCAGCCACCTCCTCTCTCAATGCTGGGTCTCTGGGCACTGAGTTAAGCCAGACAGTGCAATGGACCTGCTGTAAATAGCGTTGATAAATTGGGTAGATAACACAGCGTGGCCTGGTTTACCCCAGTGCACAGAGTAATAAAAAGGAGCTTCCGCCTCTGAAAGGTCATCGTATTGACAAGGGGAACAATTGTGGGAATGGCAGTTGTGAGACGCTTGTCGCTAAAGCCACTTTTCCACAGGAGATGCTGAAGGGATTATGTCTAGGCCTGCTCCTCCCTACCCTCGCCCCCGAGGTCGTCTGGTTTAACGGTGCTGAGTGTGACTATGGAGCTGAGGATCCCTGGTGCAAAACCAGTCTGCACAGCAAGGGTCCCAAAAACTCTCATGAACTAGTGAAGCTCAAAATGGCCAACTGCATGGGAGCTTTTCCAACTTGGCCAGATTGGGTAGACCCCCAAGGACTACCCCAGAAGTCCTTAAATGTTTTCTCACCTCATCCTGTGTAGCCAGGAGGCCTTAGTGATAGGGATAGGGATACCAGTAAGACACAATTCTCCCTAATAGTTCAGTGGTTTAATGTGTTAATTAAAAAACAGTCCCTTTTTATTCTGTTTCCATTATCTCAATTCAGGCAGGAGGCAGGAGAGGGGAGTGTAACAGCCAATAGACAATCCACCCAATAAACACCACTGAAACATCATTTTGGAGGTACCAGAACACTCGTGGGTCACAAAGTAGAGAAGAACTTGTGTCACATGCGTCCATCACACAGCAAGCATGACAGAGATCAGTCAAAAAAATAGATCTAATGGATAATTAGAAGTCTTAGACAACTTTGAGGAAACTTACACCCAAAAAGCTGGTTCTGAAAAACCATGTCTTCCCCCTTGAGCAGTCAGGGTAAATGTTGTGTATTCAAAACCACCAAATCAGAAGCAGTAGAACAGAGAGCACAGTGGGATTGACATGTGTCCACAAATAACACCAAATGAAATAATCTTTGAGGTCTTGCCTAGACTTGCAGTCCTCTTCATGTCACAACACTTCTAAAGAGCTTTCCAATTAACATACTCAATACCAGGTCTGGAAATTCAAAACTAATAACATTTCCTTGAAAAGCAAGGCATGCAGCCTACCAACTGAATGCAATGGACCATGCCAGCTGGCACCAGGATGTGATATGAGTAATAACTGCCATTCTGTGTCGTATCGAATGTCCGTGTAGTCCAATAGCCTTCCGTGACATTGGCCAGTAAAGCATGCTTAGGAAAAACTATCAGAACAATGTTCCTGTACAATGATTTTTGTCCCAGTTGCTCTTCCAGCCTCCAGCACTCCAGAGCTTATAGGATTCCTAAACCAAACTTGTAGATAAAACACTTTGTACATCAATGAGAAAGTACCCATAAAGTGAAGGTATTGCTACTTGGTAGAGAAAAACATTTTTTCTCTCCAAAGAAGCTAAACAAGCATGACAAAGTATTGATTCTATCATTTTATTTCAAGAGTGATGCCTGTGGTGTATTAGGAAAGGGAATATTTCTACTGTAAAGTGAGTTTCTTAGCTCTATAATTTCTACCCTAAACTGGAGGTGGTTTTCTGAATGGGGGCTAGCAATGGGTTTTGCCACTTTCTCTGTCTTTTGACTGTTTACTTGGCTACGATATTGGCTTAATAGTAGATTCCAGCAGCACTCATGGCCTGCTCTCAGCTAAATGTTGAACTCTCTGTTGTTTTTTTAATAAATGAAAATGAGGGTTTGGGGACATTCCTATTTTGCATTGAGAATGGGCCCATACAGAAGACTGGAGTTTGATGGATCATCAATTTGTGTCATTTACTACCATTCCAAATGCAAAGTGACATGAATTTGGAAACCTCAGCTAGATGGGGAACTGTGGGGAAAGGGCCGAGTTTGGCCAGAGTGGGAAATTGTAATGCATTGGGAAGATGACAGCAAACTGGCTCAGGGGTTGTCTAAGCAAGACCCAAACGATGCCCTTTGAAAAGGCAATCTAATGCTTTAATACCCCTGCTCCTGGATAGCTGTGTCATGAAGCCCAGAATGGCAATCCTTGCTTTGGCCACACAGCACAGTCTTCCAGGGAGCCAAGACCAGATGATTAGATGGCAAGATTTGCTCTCCTTGCAAGAAGCTGGTCCACATCCAATTCTGACAGTCTCAGCCAGCCTATGCCATCTGGCTGGGACAACTCCCCAGGCACACAGCAAAGCATTTCTTAGAGCCCCAACCACGTGGAGGGAATATTTCAGAGAGTTGGAGACAGTGGTCATTGTAAAGTGTAGTAGCTTTTGTCTCCAGTGGCCACTTTGTCACATATGTTGCTGGGGTCCATTGTGATGTCCAAGCACTTCTGAAAAACACAAAACAATTCAGTGATCACAAAATACAAACAGAAGTAGAAAACTGATAACCACCCCGTAATGGTTAAATTTCCCCCCTCCCCTGCTGCTGACTGCAAAACTCTCCCCTGTATCAGCAGGATGACCCGGACCTGAGTTGCTCTGAAGTGAAGTTACTTTGGTTCAGTCTTGCAGGAGGGTCTGGGCTCTGACTGATTATGGGAAGCAAGATAATAGGGTCTCCAGCAACTCACCCTCATCTTAGCCCCATCCACTGGGCAGGTATGGGCTAATGCATTCGGCTCCTATTGCTAAGCAAGTCAAGGTTATAAATATAATTTTCGTAATTGGGTTTTAACATACATAGAAACCACCCAGCAGCAATAATAGTTTTGCACCAGAAGAGCCTTAAGACAAAGAACAGCTTCTCTGAAGTGTTAAGAATCCCAGCACATTTATCTTAATAAGTTTTATTACAGCCTGCCAGTTTAAACCTAATGACTAATTTATCGTATAAAATACCAGCAATATATTTTTTGATTTTGCTAATTAATTATCTCAAACAAAGGTGATATTTATAAAACTGTCCAGAAATGGTATGTGCATTAAAATTGCCTTGCAGCAGGAGATGAAATTATTACTAATATGGGATCAAATTATTACTGTATTGACTTAGTTACTTTATTACCTCATAATGGATTTCTTCATTATTTTCCCGGGGATTGTAGCATTCATGATTGCATTAACGTCTGTTAATCTATGCAAATATCATTAGGAGCTACTAATAACCACGGCAACTTTCTTCCATTTCAAGGAATGTGGTAAGTGCGCTCAACACAGTGTTATGTTCTGTAAGTGTGATGGGATTAACTAGGCCCCTGAGTCCTTGGGACAGTGGGTGGGCAGCAGATCCCTTTGTGCCTTTTCTTCCTTAAGGATAGATGAGGTGCAAGGTGGGAATTTGTTCTTCTGCTTAGGAGGCGGGACGAGCGGCACCATTCTCAGCTCCACTGCTCTAACACCGCCTGATGTCAACCGAGTCATCTGTTAGCTTGCAAAAGGGCCACGTCATATACCTTCCTCCTTTTTTTCCAGCCCTGCTATTTATCCTCAAAAGCAGTAGCCCACACATGAGCACATGCATTTTCAAACTACAGTGGAAACCAGTTATTTTCTAAAGGTCAAGTGATGGGGTGGTGGCTTTTGTATATGCAGGACAAGGCAGAAGCAAATAGGGTAGGTGAATTTTTAACACTGGGCGCAGCTTTTGAGTATCCTAGGAGTGATCTAATGCCTTCACACTGATGTTTCAGAGGTTCTCAATGAACCTTTTCAAGAAGGCTGAATTTGCTGCAGAGCTGTGGGTGTGTGTGTCTGTGTTTGTATCGGCTGCTTAAAAAAAAATGCAGACAAATATTAAACCTTGAATGTTTCCTTTTCCAACAGCACTAAAAACTGAAAGATGCATGCATAAGTAGAAGAATAGGTAAGGGGAGTTAGGTATGCAGTAATAGGTACACATCTGTTGAATTGTATATCTATTTATCTCTATTACTGATTACTCCAATTTCACATTTCCCATGCCTAAATAATGAGGTTATAGACACCTTTGTAGTAAGGCACACAAAATTAAATAGAAGAAAATCAGGTTAAATTGGATCACTGTGACAAGGGTGGAATTTCACCTCCTTACCCATATCTGCTTGTCTGAATGATCTAGATCCATAGCTTATGTGCAAGCAAGACAATCCCAACAGCAACTTTCCAGCAATGATTTCTAACTCATCAGTGCTGTATTATTCCTGCAATATTAGGGCTTACATCGGGCTCTCCTGTCATTTCTGAATGGCACCTGAAGCCTCCTCTTCAAATTGACCTTAGGCTGAATCAGTTTAGGTCCAATTATAAGAGCTACTGAACTCTGGGTGCCCTTGTTTTGCTCCATCAGCACGTGCACCACGGCTGAGAGGAAGACAGGCTTTGAAAATGTTAAAGGCTTCAGTTTTTGACACAAAAGCTGCATTCTGAACTATAAACAAGCAAAACAGACTTGCAATGGTGGTGAGCAATCCCGCAGCCCTGGGGGTTCCTAGAATTGCTCTCTTCTCCCTTAAACAGTAACAAGAGTCTCCCTCCCAAAATCTCTGGGTTTTCTTAGGGGAAAAAAAAAAAAAAAGAAAAACCCACAACACTGCTGTGGTGTCAGAGCAGAGCAAACCAGTGTTGGATTAGGCATTTGCACCTCTGTAAATGGATTAATAAAATGTGATTGTTTGGTGTTTGGATGTCAATCTGCATTTGGCTCAGAGGGGATAATTTTAACTCAGAATGTGTTAAAAAGTAATTCCGTAGATGGAAGCAGTCTTGGACCCTATGAAACTTTCAGCTTTTGTGCTGATGAACTGACCTTGTTTTGTTAAATAAAAGAGTCCCCAACAGTGTTCAGAAAGGGAAAAAGCAGAGTGAATCTAGAAAAAAAAACATGTTATTTCTTCTGTATTCTTCCCTTTTTTCTTTTTTTTTTCTTTTTAAAGATGAGTGGCTATCCTTCATGATGAGAGTTAAAAAAAAAAAGGGGGGGAAAGCAAGCCCAGGAGAAATGCAGGCAGTAAATTAGATGGATCGGTTGAAGCTGTTATGCGTTAATTGCATTTCAGGATCACCTGGGCCCCCGCTCCACCAGACAGCAGAGCCCCTCTCTACTGGGCACTATACAAGCGCTGAACAAAGGACGGTAGCAAAGCAGCATTAGTGGTCCTAATCCAGGGTCTCTCTGGCTGGTTTCCTTTCTCAGCCCATTGCAGAATACAAGTTCATTAATTCTCTTGATTGTCAGTCAAGACTTTCACAAAACCGCTGAACGAACCTCGCTACTCAGACTGGTTGGGAGTTTTGAGACTAGAAACAACGGGTGTTTGTTTGCTTGGCTTTTCACCGGGAAAGGGTCTCAACTCAGCCAAAAATTTAGGTCAGCCCTGATAACGGGTTACAGTAGATTCATATGTGAGGAGCCAGACATGGTAGGAGGGTAAGTATCTGCCAATTGCTACCTGAACCATGAATTTGGAAGGAGATGGGTCCCACCAGAGAGTAGTTTGGCTCTCCTGTGCTCAGCATCCCTTTTATGCTGGGCAAAGAGTGTAGCAGTTTAACCCAAAATGGGTTATAAAAGCATCTGCCTTCGACTCATTGTCAAGCGGGAGGCAAGGCTTTCTCCTTATTACTTAAATCAGGCTTATTTGGAGCTGCTGGCATTGGTTTTGAATAGTTTGATACCTGCTAATAAAAGGCTTGCTTGGGTTTCTAGCTCTCAGTCTAACTGGACAGCTTTAATGTAATGTGGAACTTAGAAAAAGTCTGTATTCTAGTCATGATCCCAACGCTGTCATCTTGAGCCCATCTCAAACAGCAGTGGGGAAACATAATTATCTGGTGTAAATCAGAGCAGCTCCATTGACGGTGCTGATTTACACCATCTGAGGACCTGGCTTAGCTGTGTTATGGCAGTGATCTGCACTGTCTAACCTCCCTGAATCCCTTGCATGGATTGTACACATCAGTTAACTTCAGGCAAGACTTTCTCACGTTGTCTGAATGCTAATTGCACTTCTGTGCTGCAGCTTATGTTAAAGTTAATATATAATTCCAAAAAAATAAAGATAATTGAACTGACCCAAAATATAACCCCTTTCCTTATTTCTTAAGCACTTGAATTTTAGCACAAATCTCTTTTACTGCAGGGGCTTATGTTGTGCCACCAGCAAATGCAAAGAGCAATTAAACATTTAACATGATCACAAGGAGAAGAGAAAAGCTGCTGTTTAAATGTATCAAGGAAAAAAAAAAGAAAAAAAAAAGCCCAGGAAAACAACCCATTGACTCTAATATAAGACTAAGAAAATTTGCATTACGGTCAGTTCAATTCCACAGCTTTGTTTTTAGAAATCCAATATATTATTTTAAAATAAAAATACCTACTTTTCTGAGCTCTTTAGAAGGAATTTCAAACAATCTTAATGCCACAAAGATGCCAGGTAGCTGCAAATGCTTTCTAGAGGGTAAGCATTATGATTTTCACTTTCTCTTTGTTGTCCTTACTTGAGAGGGTTACCTGGAGCTTGGAGAATATCTTCTTCTGGAAAGGACTGCACTGTATTTCCTCAAAAGAAAAAAAGAAAAAACAAACTTCAAAACTCTGCATCCCTACTGACATTCTTCATTTTTCTGCTTCACACATTTTCTTGTTCTGCTAAAAGCATGTTATCCAACCTATGAGTCATCTGGGTTAGTGTTGCTGCCTATACTCAAAGTATTACTAAGAGGAATTAGTCCTGTTTGTCAGTCTGTCTGTGAATGAGAGACTTGGGATTAAGTTACTAGATGATATTTGTTTTCCGTACCTCATAGAGAATGTTTATTCAATTGCCATAAGGACATCGGGGTCATGCAACCCAGTACACAGCTTGAGCAGACAACCGCATTCTACAGTTCCATTCATGGAGGCGTTGAGACCCGATCACAAAAAGGGGTCTTGTTTTGACATTCTGATTGTGCTAGGAGCCTGCCTTAAAAATGCCCTCTGTTTTACCAGTACAAAGGCATGGATAGCAACGCAAGCCCAAAGAGGTCTCACTCTCTGATAAGGGATTGATGGGGAGAACAGGTCAGTGATGGGACTCCAGGACGGATGTCAATGTGACAAAGTCTTAACAAGGATACGGAGGAATTTCGAGGCCCTTAATTTAACAGGATTTTTCAGGTCTTTTCATGGTAGGCTACTGTTTTCAGTTAAGCTTTTATCAGGACACTCTTCTCAGTTCTGATGGGAGGTATAGAAAGTGCACCAATGCCAGAAAACCAGAAAAACAGGTAGTCAGGTCACTCATCCGTATTGTGGGGTACTGGGGTACAAACTGCTGAAACGATATTTTTGGTAGTGTCTGACACACGGGAGCTCTGCAAGGGGGTGGTGGTCACCAGGGAGACCACCAAGTCACCAGGATGTGAAGCAGTGGGAGACCAATGATCTGAACTTGGTTTCTTACACTTTAGGATGGTATCTGAATGCCAGAAAAAGGACTCTGTTTCCTGCTGCTCTGACTTTCCTGGGGGGTTAGGATTTAGAGTGCTGCAATTTTTCATATTTTAATGGAAACTCCTTGAAGAGTTTTTAGGCTGAATTCAGAGAAAGTGGGAAAACTGCTCAAATATCAACTGTTTTCTGCCTGAAAAAGAACTTTCTTCTCAGCTCTTGCATTAACACCTAGACTCAGGAAAAAAGTCACAGAGAGGCTCTCTATTTGCCATCTCAATTTTTTCTTGGATTGCGGTATCAGACACAAAGCAACATTTTCTCTAGTAGATTGTGCCACTAATACAATAAGGGTCTAATATATTAATGAATAAGGATCTGTAATATGCTAATATTTCCACATCACATTAATATTCTATTAGACTAATGCATTATTATGCTAATAATTCTATTAAAAATGCAAAATATAATTATACGTTCTGTATGACTCCACTGTTGAAATCCGATTCCTGCCCTAGACACACTTGTGTGTGTATTTCTAGAAATTACATTACTTGCTGTGAAAAGTTAACTTGATCTCTACACTTGATGTATTTCATCACATATACCAGGCAGCCCAGACAGTATTTCCATACCTCCAATACCGTTACCACATGAAACAGATTAAGTGCTTTAGCAAGTCTGCATTTCAGCTGTGGGAGAGACAGACTTACAGCCACGTAGCTCTTTCTCTCTTGTTTTAGAGCCTGATATTTACCCTTCCTTTCACAGAGCAACTGGCTGAGAGAGGGCCCTCCTTTGGGTGGGCACGTTGTATAAGGGTCTCATACACCTAAATCCCCGCAAGATGACACCCTAACGCAGGGTGGTGCCTGAGACCTGTTGAGGGATGGGGTTTAAGAGATCCCTTTCTCTGTAGTGTTTCTTTTTGGTAAGTTTAGGCAGATCTCTATTCAGTGTGCTGTTTATACAGTTTATTTTTTAATGCCTAATTCCCCCTGACACCACTGAAGGAGCCTAAGCCACAGGCATAGCTGGCTGTGACTTCCCCCAGAGAGCTAGTCCCCAACACTGGGGCACTGCGATGCCTACATCCCGCCGTGGTCCCAGCCCTGGGTATCCTCCTGCTCTTCTGTCACTGATGAGAGAGAATTTGCAGAGTGCTTCCCACTCTCCATAAATATATCCACACCCCTGTGACTCCTGAATAATGGCATTTGGAGGAGAGGTCTCCTGCAGTTCTTTCTACCACAGCTAAATGTTCCCTTGATTGCTTTTAGATGGGCCAATTAAGATGAAAAGGGAAAGTGAACAGCATGGTTTTGTTTTGTTTTAAAAATGTCAGGTTTGCCAAGTTTATTAAGCGGGAGCTCAGAACGAATATGGAATTTTCAAAGACTGACTCTGATAAAGTTTGGGAAAAGAAAGTGGAAGGACATGTCCTTCCCCTTGTTCCCATCAGCATAACTCGCTGCCCTGTGTCAACGTCTGCATCTCATGGCAGTCATTTAACAGATGTTAAAACAGACATCTTTAATGAGAGAATGGGGTTTCAGTTGCTTGCCTGAAGGTCTATTTACTGCCTTATTGCCACTGGAAAGAGGCAGGAAATTGAATGGAGAAAGATTCGACAAAAAGAAATTCTTTCTAGTGGTGAGGAAAAAAAAAGATGTAGAACTGGCTGTCCAGGGAGGCTGAGGCTCTCCATTACTAGAGGTAGGTTAAAAAATGAGAGAAATGCGACTGCCAGTAATAACATAGTCGGACCTCATCCTGCATTGTGCTAGATGAGCTAGAGAGCTTCTCCAGGGGCATGCTAACACTTTGCTATCGTTCTGGCCCTCCTTTCATAAGCAACAGATCCAAGGCTTTGTGAAGAGTTTCTTAACCTCATAACCCTCAGGGTTTGTTTGTTATTTAAAGAGCAAAGAAGTTGGCATGGCATGAAATTGTCCTTAAAGGACATGAAAAAGAAGAGGAACAGTTTAAAAGTCCTTTGTAAGAGTGGGAAGTGTGCTCAACTTCACAAGATTTAAGGCTACCATAACCATCTACATGCTTCATGCAACCCACTTGTATTGCATTGCCTGGTGTGTGGGTAACCTTTTTCTGTGGTGGCTGTCCTTCCCTTGCAATAAAGACCCTGCTATCATTAACAGTGACAGGATTTCCCTTTTAGGGCAAGGGGAAGAAATCCAGGTCTAGGAAAGTGAAAATCCAACCATTTCAGCATTGTTTTCTATGGGTATTTAGCATGATATATAGGCATGAGTGATACTTTACATATGTGACTCCCAAACTTGAATTTCTCATAGCAGACTACATGATGAATGAGTCTGGAGCTCAATTACACAAGATTTGAAATGTTTACTGTGTCATCTAACTCATCTTACTTCCAAATTTTACTGTTTTCAAAACAGCTGTGGAATGATTAGTTACTCGGTGAAGATACACAAAGCATTGAATTCCCAAGTTTGGTCTACAGAACAGGAAGCTCATATTCAAACGTTTTCACTGTCCATATTTTCAACTTGCTGTTGGTGTTCCAGCAGCACCACAGCAAATTCCATTTATATCATTGTCATTATTACCATTATTCTTTTAATACATAGCCTGTGTGCCAACATCTCCCATAGATTCTCCAAGACGAACGTCAGGTGGTTTCAAGCTGCTTCATCAGCTTGAGGTTCAGTGGAGCTACACTGATTTACATCAGCAGAGAATTTAGCCCAAAGTCCCTACTGAAGGTGACAGAAAGCTTTTTGCTGGCCTGTCTCTCCCTTGGAAAGATAATGCTTTTCACAGTAAAGCTGTTATTTGGTATGTTCCCTTATGTAACAGTACTGTTAGCAACGTAGAGAGACCAGAAAAGATGAGGATGCTAATACTCGTGGAAAGGTTCAGGATGTTGAAGTGAGCAACCTCATGGCAGCATGATGTTGTGCTGTTATGGAACAAGTCCACACAAATAATGGGTTTTTAGGGAAATCTGTCCATCAGTTTCTGCAGCTATCTTCAGTCTTAGTGTGTGCAGAATGAAGGTTTAAATGTAAATTATCACTCCTTTTGATAGCCATTTGACTATGCCTGTGTTAATCTGCCTAGCAAAAATCTCCCTGTCCTTCCTCCCCCCCATATTTCTTCTTCAATACATATCTGAAGTATTCCTTTCTCTTCTCTAATCACAGTCAGACTAGGAGCTAGTCAAGTTGATTGTCTTCTTGTTAAAGGGGCATGTTGGAAATGTTACACCTTTCCTGGACCTCTAGTTGGTCCATCCACAAACTGGCATTTGGATTTTTTCCCATATTTAGGAAAGTAACTCCACTGGCATGTGCATGACCAGAAATCTGTTGCTCACTCTTGGAGATAAAGGCATATGAAATCTAAACTCTAACTGTGCTTCACACCTCCAGCAATCCCAGGAACTCCTGCCTAGACAGTTCAATGAAGACAGTGCTCCCCTTTTTCTAGTTTCTCTTTTTCAATGATGCATCACTACTGCACTGCCACTACCCTGTGAAATATCTTGACCATTCTTCTCCCTTAGGACCTCTTATGACATTCTGTGTATCTTCTCATGCTGTCTTGTCACAGGGCATGAGCACAGATGGACAAAAGTACCCCTATGTGCTTAAGATATAACCATAGAACTGTTGAATTAGTTCACAGCTGTTTCAGCGTTGGTATTTTTTGAAACGTCAGTGGGCTGAAGCGCAAGAAAAGCCTTTGAAGCCATGTGGGGTTATGTTTCACACCTCTATCTTAAAGCTCAGCCCAGATATTCCTGTACAAGCCCCTGAAATGAGAGTTTGCTGCAGGAATCCCGAGTTGCAGAAGCCTGCTAGCTCACTATCAATCTATAAGTGGTTTTGTCCACCCGGGCTTGCTTGACACCAGGATTAATAAGCAAAAATGGGTCTGTAAAGCTTACACAGATTGCAATTCCCTCTCCTTATAACGCTCTT